>NC_139229.1:128354226-128381102 GCF_977018435.1 Lepisma saccharinum
ATTTCGAAAACTTTCTACAAATTCACATTACCATAGTTTTATTATACTTTAATTAATTAATAACCATCATAATTAATTAATAATACTTATAATTAATTAAGTAGTTTAATTACTACTAATAATACTACTAATGCAGCTGCTGTTACTACTTATATCACTACTATTATAAGTAGTAAAGATCTACATGAATATATTTATGAAAGCAATTGAACAAAATTATATATTTTTTTTGTTTCTTTGTTACGAAATAATTGTCTAGTCAACGGTTATTTGTATATGATAGGTGAGGCATTTTAGGTGTGAAGAAAATCCAAAAAAACAAGCAAATATATTAAATTAAATGAAATAATCAAAATATGTAACTCATTCATGGAGCCGCGGTGGTCTAGTCTGACAACCTCGTGGGAGATCCGGGTTCGATTCCCGGAATTGGTTAGAATTTATCCAGCCTTATCTCCGCACCCAGCCTCATATCAATGTATACCTGAGAGCAACCCTAGGGGATAAAGGCTGCTGGAGCATGGTGCTGATCACATCACCTGCAAAATGACCGAGATCGAGAATGTGTGGGGCTCACCACACCACTACGTGTGCCTTCATGGCACGGTGCTATATGCACGGGAAAATTTACATTACTTTTACCTATGGAACTCACCCAGGATAATGATGAAGCGCGAGAATACATGTTGCTGAATTCCACTGAGTCTATGCTTTCGTTCAAAAGTAAGTTTATAGACATTCCAACACATTTACCACTTCCAGGTAATTCACAAAGCACTTCTTCAACATTATTTAATTATGTGGATGTAGACTCAGCATCACTTGAGAGTTCACAACGGGATGTGAAATCAGTACAGGGAAGAACGTTTGAAATAAGGTCGGCATACTGCGACGAAGCAAGGCATTTTCACAATTCTCGCGAGAGTCACTGCGCGACTTTCTGCAAAAAAAATAAATTGAAAAATTGAACTTTGTGGCCGCATAGATTGTGTTTGGAATGTTTTGTTTTTCTTCATGCTGCATGGGAATAATAATTCAAATTATTATTATTGGTATTATTATTACTGTCGGAGATCTTTGACTGTGATAAATAACTTTTTCTACAGCATTTTCCATAAAATTTAAAAGCTCAAGGGGGGGGGGGGGTTAAACCCGGTAACCTTACCCTTGCGGCCGCCACTGACCTCCGATCAGGTGCAGGAGGCTTTACCACTGATCGGAATGGGAAAAATGGTCGCGGAAGCGTGACGATCTTACCTCTTCATGTGGGTAATTTTGACCTGCTAGGAACGTAAGCAGAGATGACGAAGTTACCCCATTTTCTGGGGTAACTTCGTCACGAAAATGCTGACGTATTTACCCCCCTTAATATTTTGGATTTCCTTTGGTATTCCTTCAGTACATTTATAAAGGACAAAGTGTTCCTCGCGTATAATTTTCGTGTTGTTACTCGCCACGGATTTTGCAGGGCACATTAGAATATGCCAAAATCTGTACGAAGTTACCCCGTTTGACGGTAACAGTATGCTCTGACAGTTGCTTTCTTTCTACATTTTCTCCATTATCATATCTCTACCTTTTCTTCCTCTGTTTCTTTTCTCCTTCTTTATAGTTCTACCTTTATTTCTCTTTCTTTCTATCCTTCTCTTCTTTCCTCTATCTCTCCATCTTTCAACCTTCCCTTCCTCCATCACTATAGATCTATTTCCATTTATATGGCTCCTAATCTTTCTTTCTCTTTCATTCCTCTGTGATAGGTTGCTCTACTGTAATGATTCTGAAAAGTTTTCATGTACGGTGCTTCGTTGGCATGAGTGTATTCCTACAAATGTTACATTTTTTTCCTCTTGGACGAAAGTTAAAATCATAGATTTACACAGAGTATTTTATTTTGCTTCTATAAATTTCGCAATTCCAATTTTATGCAACCCAAAAATCTGGGTTTATTCGTTTTAATACCATTTTATGCTCAGGTAAGCTATTCGTGACTAGATCTACTGTTTAAAGTATGATCCGAACCACTGTGCGAAAGTGTTACCAGTGCACCATCAGGGAGGATCCTCAAAATCTAGAGAAATTCGATGTGAGAAGAGTCTCCAAATAAATAAAACATAATTTTAAAAATTCATCATCTTTATTAGGTGGCAACTATTTTTCTTCCATTTATTTTCCATTTTCCCAAATTAACTTAAAACAAACGTTTGTCCATTCATTCTCATATTAGGGCCTCCCCGATGGCGCAGTGGTATCGTCGCTGCCTTGTAATCAAGGGGTCCCGGGTTCGATACCCGGTGGAGACACAAGTGGTTCGGATTCCACTTTAAACTGTAGGTGCAGTCCCGATTAGCCTTACTGTGCATAAAGTGGACTTAAAACACCAAATCAATCATTCTCATATTTTCCAAAATCAGTTGATTCGCCAAGTAACTACAAATTACTGCAATTATTTTATATTTTCTCCTTTAAGTAAAGTATCCAAGATGGATTTCTCTATTCCATTTCTTTTGTGGTAGCACTGTCTACAAAACACTTTCATTTTTCCGTTGCAATATTCCTGCATTTATGAGCATTTCGCCAGAGGCCATTGCGATTCAAGGGCAAGGTCATTCTTTCAAGTTCTGGTCGGTTTCCCAAGGCCGGAAAGAAGAAGATGAAGGAAGGAGGATAGAAGGAGGAGGGGGAGCGGGGGTAACGTGATAACAATTTGCCAGCAGCAATCTCTAGTACGCAGTAACAAATGAGGCAAAGTATTACAGTATTCGCGAATATTTCCATCTTTAAAAGAGCCCTGTCAACTCATTGCCACTTTCGAATTTATTTTTGAATTGACAGAAAATCATTATCAATCTTTAATATTTTCATTTCAGTCAGATGTTATATTTGTTACTTTATTTAATTCGTGTCAATCAATATTTTTTGGTATTGCCTAATAATATATGTTATAAAAAAGGTAACAATTTATTTGCTTTACGTACTCCTCCACTCTGTCATCGCAAAACACTGACGTATACAGAACATTTTTTTTTTTTGAGGAGGCTGGAATTGTAAAAGTGGGTATTACATAGATACATAGATGCGTTCTGAGGGTGGGGCAAAATACTCTACAAAATATTCCTTAATTACCAGTTTTAAACTTCCAGAGTCATTTTAAGAGAGATTCCATTTCAACTTTGGTTTTTCCATAGTATCTTACTGTTTTCATTTGACAAAATTTTGGACGGAGCTGTCAGAGGGAAGCGCAAGGCTCCCGCTTCAGGGGGTCCCGTGCCAGATATAAGTATTTTTGTGTACTGTTTTAAGGACGCTGATGCTGCCAATTAAACAACCAATCTGATTTTTTCTCACTTCACGCATTGTTTTGACATAAGGTAAAGGTAAAGTTTACCGTGCATATAGCACCGTGCCGTGAAGGTACATTTAGGGGATGTGGGGATTGGCAACACACATTATCGATCTCTTGACATTTTGGAGGTGATATGATCAGCACCACGGTCCGACCGCCTTTACCCCCAGGGTTGCTCCCATTGATTTGAGGCTTGGTAAGCCTCAGAACCGCTTTATGCGGGGACAAGGCCGGAAAAATTCAGACATTAGATTACCCACAGCGGGAATCGAACCCGGGTCTCCTGTGTGGAAGTCAGACACCCTACCGACTAGACCGCTTATAAATATCCAGAATTACTGAAATCGTATTCCAAACAAAGTACTACATAAAAATCGTGATCTGATATTTCAATAAAAAATGCACAATTCGTTTAATTACAGAATCAAATCATGGAGCGAAAATACTATTTTACATGAAAGAATGTAAATTCACTGCTGTGTCAAAATTCAATGAAAAGTAAACAAAATAAAATTGTGATATTTAATTGGATATGATTAGAAATGGACACTTTAATAGGAAAAATAATAGTTTGCTATTGAACGCACTCAGTTTTGTAACTAAATATAATGAACGCAACAATAGTTTAGTAACTTTTATTAGCTCCCATAGTTCTTGGTTTTCTATAACCATGAACATATTCTGCTTATTGTTCTTAGGTAATAATGCGAAATATATAACTTTATTGTTTATTAATTGCAATAATGTTGAAATTTTAATTGTATAGACACCTGTACTACAGACTAAGCAACAAAAATCTGATTGTTTTCGGACCTATGAAAGACTTTGCTTATGGGCTTCACGTACGTATGTTGTATATGCGCTAGGCCACGTATCCCCTAGGGCCGGCCGTGGGAGGGGGGAGGGAGTGTGCAGCCCGAACAACAATCTCTGCGTACACCAATGCCGCATTGCCCGACCCTGTGGCCGAGTGGTTAGCACATCGCGCTGCGACGCCAAGGGTCCCGGGTTCGAATCCCGGTCGGGCTTGGTTGTTTGTGAATGTCCATTCATCAATTTCATCATTTCATCACTCATCCCCATCTTCGCAAATTAGCCAAGAGGCACAAAACGCGAAGTAAAATAAACTAAATAAATCAATCAATCAATCAAAACCAATGCCGCATTAGTAAAATAATCAAAACAAGCAAGACTAAGAGGGGAAAATGTTTTATTTTAAACTCAGTTATGTAACTGATAGTCAGACTATTTGGGACTGTATTCCGTTGACTTTTGAAACTCGACAATGCTAACAATATTTTATACAGCATTTATTTCAAACTAATAAAAAGTTGAGGAGATGCATACTACAATAAAGAAATCAAAGTTGGTAACTGTTGAGAGAGAGATTAAGTGATGAAGAAGTGTTTTGCCAAGTCTAAAAATATCCACCAGACTTAGGTCATGGATCCTAGACGAGCCGGATCTATTATTAGCCACTTGTGTGATTTCATCATGTGCTTCGTCTGTCACTGATATTTCGATTCTACAGTCGGGTACTTTTAATTCAACTTGACATGGCTTGGTTTGTTGTTGCTGTTAATATTTTTTGGAAATCCCGGGTTGTCTGTCTGATTTCACCCAACGACATACTTCAAGTCTAATAAGACATATCCTCTTTTCCCACTCTTTTCCTTTGGGAGGTTGTATTAGCTTTTAGGAGAAGTTAACTGGCAGGAAGCAATACATAAAGTGGAAGAGTGAAATATGGCCTTGGAGCTTAGTGGTCGAAGCGATGGGGTGAGAAGGCGATGGTTGAAGACTTTTTCTTCCCCGTTGGGAGAACATTTACTATGCATTGGTTTATTTCAGATTCAGATACGTACATTATTAGGTTGACAAAAAGGAACTGAAAATAAATACGTAGAAATCGCAAGACAAATGTGGTATATTTTCCCCGGCCACCAATGACGAGAATATTTCATACATATTGCATTTGATACTCAATAGAAAAATGAAGAGTGCATGTTATCTCACACTTCTTCAACAACTGGAAGGCAGGATATTTTACCTCTACAACGCCTGTCAAGTCCAAGCTCGTCGCCATGTTGTGTACATAGATTACGTTGTCTATACGTACCGGGTGGTCCAAAAGTCCCGGAACGGTCACATATCGTGAGAAATACACATCGAATCCGAAAACGAAAATATACGTGTTTAATAAGTGAAAGAAAGTTATTCAATGATATCACACTTGATTCCCCACCCCCGCCGCCTGGGGGTGGGGCAGGGAGGCAACTGTGAAATTTTAAATAGAAACCCCCATTTTGTATTGTAGAATCGGAAAGAAGACTTCATTCCGAGTCCAACGAGTTATCAACCATCCTCCTAGCTCAATTAGGAACGGAGATATGGCACTTTTACAAAATTTTCAAAGGGCGCTCTGCCCCTAATTGGGCTGGAGTGAAATCTGCACGTCAAGACCTTTCAATAGAGTATATGGTAAACCTCCTTCCATATACTCTATTGAAAGGTATTGACGTGCAGATTCCGAATCTGCAATCTGCAATTAGGGGCAGAGCGTCCCTTCGAATTTTTTTGGGTTTTATGAAATTGTCACTTTTTTTATATTTTTTTTATAGCGAAAATTTAAAATCAGCATATCTCCGTTCCTAATTGAGCTAGGAGGATGGTTGATAGCTCGTTGGACTCAGAATGAAGTCCTCTTTCCGATTCATCGAATAGCTTTCTTAAACTTATTAAACACGTATTTTTTCGTTTTCCGCCTATTTCTCACGATATGTGACCCAGTGGCGTCTCCTGACCCTGAACTTAAGGCGTTGGCAAAGAAGGAATGTTAACCCCTCCCCCTCTCATTTCTGCGAACCAATATTACAAATTTTCTACGTACCTGTTTGGTGTAAATTTATAAATATTTAGAAAAACATTAAATTACATAAATTATTTTAAATGAAGTAAATACTTCATTTAAAATATTAATATTTTTGAAGGGTAAGGAGAAGCAAGGACTGTTTAAACGAGAAAATTAATGTTCAATACTTCGCCATACAATTAATTTTTAAAGCACGAGTTTGCAACCAGAGAGGTTGGTTGAACTCCCATCACCCCTACAAAAAGCACCGTGGACATAAGAATGACCCGTTCATTGAAAAATCGCTAAAATACACATGCATATTCCCGGTTTTTCCCCTTGACGGGAGCTTTCTCTACATGAAAGCAGAAAGTTCGTGTAACCTCTTTGGAGAATGAGAGAAAAACGTAGACAGTGATTTAAGACCTCAAAAGAACACCTTAAGCTCTTTGTTACATTCTAACGATTGTTGCAGCACCAAGTTCATGACATGAACATAACAATGCCTAAGAAAAGCTTTCGGATACTTTTCCAAAACTTTACTTTGAAGGTCATTCAAATGGCCACTCATGACAGAAGATCCATCGTATGTCTGGGCAATTAATTTATCCCCACACTCACGACCGGATCAAGAAAGTGTGGGGCGTTACCCCCACACCCCCTATACGCCTTCATGGCGTGGTGCTATGCACAGGGGAACACTTTACTTTTTTTTTTTTTTTACCACACTTATATTTATCCATTATTTCAGTCACGTGACTAAAAAGAGCTCCTGCAGTTTTATCGGCGCTCATGTCATGAAATCCAAGAAATCTTTCAATGACTTTATCTGAGGGGCCGGAAAAAAAACGTAACACGGTTAACACCTGAGATTTATTGCTAATGTATGATTTTTCATCGACCATGATAGCCAGAAAGTCTGTGCTTTTATTTTCATTGTAGATTTCATCTCTCAGAACATCCGAAATTGAATTTATTAAATCATTTTGAATGCCTACCGAAGTACCACGAAAAACTGTAGAATTTAATAAATGTTTTTTAATGAGGGATCAAAGTCAGCACTTGCAATAAGGAATTCCATGTAATTGCCCTTATTTAGAGATGCTGCATTTTCCTCATGGCCTCTGAATAGCAGTTCTTGCTTTGCTAAATAGCAGACGTCGTTAATCAACCTCCTTAATATTTTCCTGTTCTTTTTAACTTTTTCATTGTGTAGCTCTGTTTCAGATTTTCGTTGAGTATCCAAAATAACGTCAATTCTAATAGGGGTTGCAACAGCACTATTAAATTTAAAGAAACTAGAAAGATGCAATTCAGACTCACTGTGTTTTTTCACTGCAGTATTGAGATGATTCAAATCCGCATACCCTTGATAATTCCAAACACTTTTTTTAGTCGGAATGGGATATTTTTTAAATCCCGACATTCGGGACGGGAAAAATTCTCAATTTCCCGAAAAAGTCGGAAAGTCCGAAGCTCTTGAAAAATCGAATTCTACACGTCATTTTCACCTTAAGTGTTTTTTTTTTGTTTGTTTGTTTTTTGCATTTCTGATACAAAAACTAAGAATTTCCGATAAGTTCCAGACATTTGGAATGCCGAAAACATCAAGAATTAACAACTTTTTAAAATGACTATTCGGTATTTCACGACTGCTCGGGATCCCGAAAAAGTCGGGAAGTCATTTCCAGAAGTCGGGATCGGGACGGGAATTTTTTTCCCGATCCCGGTCCCGACTTTTCGGGATGCCGCACTCCCCTAAGAATAATAAACATGTTCCTCAGTAAAATTTATTCACCACATGACACCCGCAAAGCCAGTCTGAAATTTCATACAGTTCTTTTCGAAAATGTCTGTCAAAACCTTTTCGACATGGTCGACCATTGGCAATCACTTGTTTCTTCTCTGAATACGAAAGCGAAGAAAAGGAATTATTTAAATACTTTTGCACAACACTTTCACTATTATCCATCTTAAAATAATCACATCCCTTCACACTACACGTTTAAAAAATAATGCACAACAATCATGAGCAAAACAACGCGGAACGCGGGGTGAATGAAAGCCAAATCGTTGGGAACGAATACAACGCCTTGAGAAGCTAACCATGGTGGTGGGTGGCAGGGTGCGCATGCGCGGTCATCCTATGTTTTGGCAGTGGTAAGACGTGTATTTTCTCTCCAACGTCCTGGCAGTCCGGGACGCGAAATTTCTTTTTCCACATAGGACAGGACTAGCGCCGGAAGGCGAAATTTCTTTTTCCACATATCCCAGGACCCGCACCGGAAGTGATAATGAAATCCAGATTCCGGGGCCTCACAAAATCAGAGATGCCAACCAAGAAAAAGAAATAGCTTTAGAAAGAAGCTACGGACATATGCGATTATGCCGTTTTCTTTAAACAAAAATGAGAGTTGTTAGTTAGCAACATTGCGACTGAAAGGCACAAGCACAGATTAGGGCGGATTAGGAACAGAAACAAACGCAAATACAAACTTCGTGGCAAAGATGTCGCATTTGCTTCTGGAAATTTTTCTCTGCGACATAAACCTACAAATAAATATAAAGAGCCATTGAATGCACATGCCAAATGAGCTCATAAATGTACAACAAATTAAGGTAATATTACATGTCAGTGGATTGCTGTAGCTTGAAATGATACCAGTATAAAGTGCTTGGAAATTTGGAGGAAGTTATTCACGTAAGAAAGATTTTGTGAATTCGTTTCTTTGGAAGGGAAGTTATTTAATGAAACTCACGATCTTGTTGCCTAAATTCTGGGCTTCGAACCCTAGCCAAGGCAAGGGCAGTTTTACCGTACCATAGTACAACAGTAAGAACTCGTTAATTGAAGAAATAGACATTATTTTCGTTAGAAATTAATTATTTCACCTTAGGAAATGTTCCGCAATGCAGAATAGTACGTTAGCAATGTAAAAAAAATGCGAAATATATGATTTATAGGTGTTTCCATTATACTATAATAGTACCAAAATCTCAGTCTATACCAGGCCCGTAGCTAGAATTGATCTGAAAGTTCATTTTTCCAAAATTTAACAGTATTAGGGTAGACTGCAGAATATGGGCTGCTTGGGAGGAACGCTGTTCATAATTTTTTGGTAATGTTTTGTAGTTAGTAATCGGGTAAAGTAAGTTTGAAGGTGCGGAATAAAAATTTTCAGTAAATGTCTGTTATATCGGAGACACGTTAAAATCGGATATTTTGTGTTTTGGATGGTTCAAACTTACCAATTATGTATTGCGGAACATAGTTGAAGGTGCTATTATGCTTTTTACACAAAAATAACATCGATTTTTCACATTACGAGTAATTCTTTTGGTTCCTTTCTTCCGATGCGGAACATACAATATGCCACGCACAGCTGTGGATCATCGCGCGTCGTGCTTGTGTTTTGTCGATTTGGAGTGGGTATGCAGTGTTTCAACCTTCTTAACCGAAAAATGCCTACTTTCGTGTTCATTATGTCATCCAAACCATTGACGGATAGCCCCACAAACCATTGCCGGATAGCCCCAAAAATCATTCATGATAGCCCCACGAACCATTGACGGATAGCCTCTAAAACCATTCACGATAGCCCCACAGACCATTTCCGGCAAGGTTAGGTTAGGTAAGCATAGTTAAAAAAAATTCTCATAGAAAAAGGCACCTTTGGAAACACTGGCGAGACCGCGTGACTTTCGACACTCGCGCTATCTGCAGGTACATAATGGAAACAACAGCATAATGTTGTCGCTTTGCACAAAATGCAAGTTTATTATATGAAAAGTGCTTGTTTCTTGTTGTGCAGCATTCTACGGTGAGAAAATACCTCCACGAACTTTCCAAATGGTATAGAAACTCATTTCCGTAAGTAGTTTCTTCTGTAAAAATGAAGAAATGTGTCTCCGATATAACAGACATTTACCAAATTTTATTTGAAAGAAACGAGAAATTCGTATCCAGGTTGGGCGCTCTTGGAAGGAAAAAGTGACATGGTGGCACACATTTCTGCACAAATCTAGTGAAAGCAAAAAGTGCCTACGTTGTTAGGGTTAGTTCTCTTAGCCCAAAGAATAATTTTTCATTGTATTTGTGCTAATGGAACCTAACCTAACCTTGCAGGCATTCCTCGTCTGACGTTGGAACAGAAGGTAGCAAAACTCTTGTGCGGAGAGGAAGACCCCGAAACAAATGACAGTAACTATGTGTAAACAATATGGACGCGAACAAATGGATAAATGCATTGCTTTTAGTAGCAGGAAAAACTTTTTTTATGTGCAATAATATAATAGTAATCGGAAAAGTACCACCAGAAAATGGATGTAGAAGGTACATACTTTCAGGGGATATAAATTTTGTTCGTCTATTTAGAGGAAAAAAGCAGCCCATGTACTGCAGTGAGACAGTTCTATTTCATCTCATCGTTTCAATATCCTCTACAGCAAGGAAAAAAATATAAAAAATATGAAAATGAGTCAAAATTGAGATGTATTTAAAATTAACAAAATTTAACAGTATTAAATGTGTGTGTTGTAAAACTAGTTTTTCTATGTATCTTCTAAAACATTTCTTGAGGTGTTAATTGACTGCTACTGACATCATCCTCTACTACACACTTGACTACTAAAACAATTTTGATGATACAGATATATACATTATACAAAATGAATGCACAATATTCAATCATAGTGCCTACCATGTATTCCAGCCCTTCCTTCCCAAAACCTGTGAGCTGTTGACCTTTGACGCAGATGTGGAAGGAATGTGGATTATGACATCAAGGTCAAATTCACAGGTATCTGTCTAAATGGGAGGCTGCAACAGGGGCAGTGAAGGCACAGATAAAGTAGCTCCCCCTAGAGATGGAGAAAGTGATGCCCATAACTAGATACAGAGTGGCCAAAAGTGGGGAAACATGTCATCAAAAATTTTAAATGTTTTCATCTTTTGGGAATTATGTATAGAATAAATTTCACCATATGACAAGATTCACAAAACTTCAAACTATACATTTCAAATCTTCCAAAATCAATATCAATTTTTTCATGATACAAAATTACATCTACAGTACAAAAATGTCTTAAGGTGACCATAACCGTTGCCGGAACGAGTTTACAATACCGGACCACTCTCGAATTACTATGAAATGTTGCCTACTCACTAATTGTGAACTCCTAAACACGAATCTGCATGTAATAATTGGCGGTCAAGTATGGAAATCGAGGAAAAAATAAATAAACTATGTTTTCTTAACGTAACGTAACCCTACCATAAGAACAATAGCTCCACGGAAGATGCCATTTTCCCAACATGAAGAAATCAACAGGCAAGACAAGGTATAGTTCTCGTAGTTAAAATATTAATTTTTCTTTGTATTTATGCTAATGGAACCTAACCTAACCTCATAGGCATTCCTCGTTACGTCAGCAAGATTGTTGTGCATAAAGGAACACCATGAATGAAATGCGAAAGAAAGATAGTTCCGAATTGCTGTGTAGGGACAATCACCGTGGTAAATCGCAATGTTATTTTACAATTTCTAGACATAAATGTACAATATTAACAAGTGACTGCCAAATATGAACTACAGTTACGTCATCAGGACACCGAAATTAGTAAGTAGGCGAAATTTTATAGAAATTGGAGAGTGGTCCGGTATTGTAAACTCATGCCCCGGTGCCTCCACCCTAATCACTTTCTTATAAATGAACACACAACATTTCAAATGACCATGCTTATTATTAGTTAATATTGTTTCATGCATACATGTGTGTATGTGATCAGGGGGTCTGGAACTCCATACCCCCCAAATTTGGAAAATACTATGGTTGATTCATAATACTTCCCGATGAGACACGATGTAGCAGGTATAGAAGAATTCTTTCTGTGTGCATGGTTTGTGGATTCTGAGAATAATATCCACTAAAAGTTTACAAGTTTCACACTGGGTGGTGATATGTCAGCTGAAAATCTGACATCAGTTCTTTTTTAACAATGTCACAAACTTGGTCTTGACATGGAAAAAAATCACAGGTCAAGGTTATGATGTGAGTGGCAGGTGTGTTCAATCGTGAATAAATCAACAATACCCAAAAGGCATGTGTGCACACTGTGCCAGTCATACTGTAAATGTATCCCTATCTTCAGCCATGTCGAACTCCACCGTGAGAAACTGTTCTGGTACAGTAAGTAAAGTTGTTTTTTTTCCGTCAGAATAATACATGCAGTGGTGAATTCCTAAAAACAATATATTGCATTACTACCAGGCAGTAAGAAACACTATTTAAATACAGAGAAACTAATACTCACTTTATCCGCAAAACTGTTTTTTCTTCTTCCTTCTATTAAACACTATTTGTTAGTGTGTGAAACATGATTTTAAGCAAAACATGATTCACTTCGTATGTAGTAAATTTTATTATTAATAATAATAATAGATATGCTGTCATCATTAAATACTTGATGTAGGGTGGGGGGGCATGCCATTGGGAATGGGCACCCCTGGCTGGACCCCCCTAAGATTCTATTTCTGGATATGCCCCTGTATATGATTATAGACATTCGCATACACTTGAAAAATTACAAAGCCTTCAATAACAGAAGGTAAATATCCACAAGTAGAGATGAAGCAAACACTGTCTGGTACTGTGGGGAATAGTTGTTGTGCAATGATAAATTAATCAGATTGGGTGTACTGTGATTAAGTCCATTAAGATGAGACTGAGGGAGATTTCCAAGCCATAGCACCATTGCAGGCTACATTTCATTGGTGAAATCATCAAGTTACAAGTGTCTCCCATCACTTGTCAGTTTGGTGTCACTTCGAAATGATGAAATGGTTGAATTCTCCCTAAGATCTCTCAAAAATGTGGATTATTATTCAGAACAAACTCAAGGGAACCTATGTTATCATTTTAACACAATAACTTTATGTGGATACACTGTCTGAGAAACGAATAAGTCTTGAAGGATGCAAATCTCTCGCACAATGTATTAGTTTTATTGCTACATGAATTTAAACCATGTGTATGGACCCACTAAGTTAAAATGCATATTAGTAAAAACAATTAAAACAAATATTCGTGATGAGGCCATGTTCGATTTGATGGTAAACAGTATTACAGAATAATACAAGGTCTCCAAATTTTTGTTTTCAGGCCTCTTTGGATCTGAACCACTGAGTAATGTATCTCCATTGCAAATTGAATGTGGGATCCTTTAACATGTTGACTGTCAAGCTCCTGAGCTAATGATATTGCTTGGGGCCAAACTACTTCCTGATATTTGCTTATATGATCAAAAGGCTTGTATCTAACATCGACAATACCCACTAAGAGTTTGAGTTTAAGCCCACTTTATTCACAGTAAGGCTAATCGCGACTGATTCTACTGTTTAATGTGAAATTTGAACCAGTATGTACCTCCACTGGGTATCAAACCTGGGACACCTTGATTACAAGATGGTTACCACTACACCATCAGGGAGGCCCTGCCAATATGATAAATATGCATGTAGTGAAGGCCAGAAAAAATTGTTGGCAATGAAGCCTGCAGGTGTAACTTGCAGTTTGATGTAATATTTGCATTAAACTAGCACCTGAAGTTGAAAATTGTATCTGGGGCAGGGTGTCTATCAGTTAGGAATGTGAAGGAAGTCAAGCAAGTAGGCCAAGAAAGTCAAGAAAAAGTCACAAAATTATGCTTGTGGTCAAGAATTGTTGCTAATTTTTTTTTACAGTATAGTGAATGTACATTGTACTGGGATTTGATAAATTGTATTGAGTTGTGGTAAAGATTTGTTCACTCTGTTTCTCAAGAATTACATTCTTCTATGTGTGAAGTTTTGTAAAACTATTAAAGTAATGTGGCCATTCCCCATCCAGGATGAAGTCTGAAGCATTAAGTTTTACATGTATTAATAATTAAAGCAAGTCTAAATCTCTTTTTAAAGTAGAGCTTCAATTTTCATCTTAACTGGCCTTGCGGTAGGGGTTTTTCATTGAATAAAAATATATATTTTCTTTACTACACCTAATTAGAGGACAATTAAATAAATGTTAAGAAAAAAATGAGGGTCAAGAAAATGTAAAGTCATGGAAAAGTCAAGAATTTTAGTCATGGAAAAGTCAAGAATTTTGGATGTTATTGTGGTAAACACCCCGTGGGAGATGCTCTTATGGTTTGACATGGTGACAATGGGACTGTTGAAGGAAGCTTTGGGAAAATTTTGCTAGCTGGGGGATACCATGTTTACTACTGAAGTCAATAATGATTGGCACTGTGCCTAACAAGAAAAGATACACATTGTTTTCCAAACCTAGTGGATTCACAAACAATGGAGGAAGCTCAAAACAAAGAAATCAAGGACACAAACTGAATAATCAATCACATCATTTGTTCATTCCACAAAACTTCTGGTCAAGCAATAGAGGATCGGTCAAGAATGATGGTGTCGATACTAGTAATTAAATAAATTCTTCCAATCAGCTAGTTTACTTCTGCATAGCAAATAGAAACCTGTCTAAATAGAAACCAGACATCATCCATCAGTACTCATCCCATTCCTGCTGCAGCCTCTGACGAGGTATGGTTCGGTTTGTTTTGGATTAGTGTTCTGTTTTTACTGTCAGATTATGAACTCGCTACACTCATCCTTTTGCCAGATACAGCATTTAAAGAAATCAATATATATTTTATTTGCATTTACTAATGAAAAGTTTGAGATGGACACTGTCTCCCATCTCTATTGACACTCCACTACTGCAAGTATTTATTATCTGATGTGATGGTTCTTCTATTACCATGAGATTTTAATGCACTGATTACATTTCTTACAACTGCAAGCATGTACAATTCTTGTAGAATTTTTGAAGTGGAAACAGGAACTGAATAGAACCAAGTATTTCAACAGATCAGGACAAAAAACATTTCAGGATGGATGCATAAAACAGTGGTATGTTTGTCAACTAGCAATCGAACGTGTAAACTGTCCAGCAAGAATTGAAGCCACAGTAAATGAAGAAACTGGGTACATAACTGTATTTTATCATCATACTCATGTTGTTCATGCAAAGAACCACAACCCCTTCGTAAGCATGGCTATTTCAACTGAATTTCAACAACATTTTAGTGTTCCCCCTTCCTTATATAGAAAATAGGAATTATGGTTGTGCATAAATAAGTCTAAGGATTGGGTTTAGAAAGTTGAGAAGATATTGTGACAGAAGTCTACTTACAGTGCATGAGTCATCTAAAGAAAGATGGTAGTTGTCGTCCTCAGAAGAATGTCTTGACACAAAATTTTAGATTGAGTATACCAAAAAAATACTCATACCAGGTTTTGTTAAACAGCTTCTTTGCACAGAATTTTATTATAATACCTTTGAAACATTAAAGTAGCAACAAATATTTTGCATCCTGTAACGTTCTTTAATGAGATTCGACTATTTCTTTGCAGGGTCAATCTGAAGAGAGTGAGTGTGTGTGTGTGTCACACACACACACACACGTGTGTGGCATCTGGTTAATTATGGGATCGAGTCATGCCGGGACGTAGCTCAATTAAATAAACATAAGATTTCAGTTTGGGTCACCCTTGACCACCTCTACCCTGAATGGTGTGGACTAAGGATGTTGGGAGCCTTAGTCGGTTGAATGATACTCACCACTTGCATGATGATTTGGCCCTCGGCTATTGGCGTCGGCGACAGTTGGGCAGAGATGGGTGCACTGGAGATGGCGGGAGATGCTGGAGACTGCTGGCTTAGATGTTGACAGCGATAGGAGGCGGCAGGAGTTTTGGTGGCTTATCGCTGGACCGCTACTTCTCCGGACTTGGGCTGGCTTCTTGGCTTCTGGCTCTCTGTAGTCCAGACTGCTGCAATCGTACCGCACGCTTGTTGCGACCTCGTGATGATGTGATCTTGTCAATCAGCGTCGATGGTGTCTATTTACCATCTCCAGGTTTATTTTTACACTTCAGAATTCCTTTGAGATGTGGTGGACTTTGCACCTGAAGATATTCACCAGGGGTATCCCTTGATGCTGGTGGAAAGTTATAGTGGAGGTGCAATCACTGCTGGTAAGGGCCATTGCCTTGCTGACTGTGCAGAGCCGAGTGGAAATTTCTTATTACTAGACTCTGCATCCGGTAGAAATTGGGGTGAATGAGCATTCAACCAATGAGCTTCTCGGACTTTGATTTGCAAAGGATCCGGTCACGTGGGTTAATGGGTCCGAGGAGAGGACTCTGTTGCGAAAAACCAACCGCAGCGAATTAGCTATTTCCAGATCCCAGCACGTGCGACCTTCACGAAGTCGAGTGAACGAACAGCCGAGGAGCCGAGTAGAGGAGGTGCGCAAATATCATGCTTTGTGGTTAGCAAAACAACGCCAGAGGACATTCGTGTCTGTAGAAAATACGCTCCTCCTCTATCCTGCCGCAGAGTTGCCAACCTAACGAAAAAATCATCACATTCGACAGATCTTAATTGGATGTACCAATCTGGTGTTCCAGGCGGTAGGTCAGTTCGACAGCTGTACAGGAAACTAATCCAGGCAGGTGATTTCCGTCAATATCCCTGCACTCATCAAGCGATTGAAAAGTGGTGCTGACCACATCGTCTCCACCGTAGGCGAGATCAAGATCCACATCCTTCCTCAAAACACTTCTTCAATTTGAAATTATTGTGTTCCTGCAATCTTAAGGCGGGCATACATTAACGCAAAACACGTCGAGGTTATTACAGTTTGCACGCACCGTAGAAATCCGACAATGTTTGGGGACCTGCGGATGGTACGCACCCCCGTAATTTTCATACGGCCCAAACGTTTAGGAGGCCTTAACTTTTCTGCGTATACGCGTGTGTAAAGGCGGCAGGGGATGAAAAGGCAGGTTGGGACTGGAAGGAACCAACGGAGATATGTGCCCTCCTCTTCCCTCGGCCAAGACCCAGCTACTGTGAACAATCATAATCCATGAGGTACCACCGCTGAAAGGTCGGTCCCTGGGGACCCCCTTTGTAGAAATAGGGTAGTACGGGACTACCTGAGCTTGTGCTTTGAAGAACTGGGCTCTGAGAGAATGGGTGTACGGATGAATATATACGTCCCAGTGTATGTCTCGGCAATCTGGCGTAACGTACTTGCGTCGGCCCAAATTTCTAACGTGCAAATACGCTACGTAAATCCTCTGCTTATTTAGAGTGCCACACACGTAAATTTGCCGTTGCGTAGAAACGAATTTTCGTTTCGTCTCCCTCTCTCTTAGCATCATGTGTTCTACCCTGCTCGAAAACCTTCGCTATTGTTGCCACATTGTCATTCCATTCCTGGACACACTCGCTCAAACATCATTGAAAACAATTGAATAGCGCTCCAGCTCGCGGTTCCCACCGTTCGGTAGGGACGCTAATGTGGCAATATAGCACGGCGTAGTGCTTGCTTCTTTTATGCAGTGCATGTTCATTGGCTAGCTAGTAACTAGTGTTGCCAACTGTAATAATGAAGCACTATTTCTGTCACGGAAGGGGAAAAGGCAGGTAAAGTGGCGGTGAGTTTTGTTGGATTGGAAGCACCATATTTTTATTTTATACTAAGTATTTGACCGGTTTGACGTTGTGTGCGTGTATTGCGTGTGTGTATGTAAAAGTGTGTGTTTGCTAATGAACGTTAAATTCCATAATGCCTCCAGTTCTGTCGAAGTTGAAATCAAAAACCTTGCATAGCCAAGCTCGGGAAATTCTAAGCAACGTGCACGAGTTCATGAAGGAGGAAGCCAGTCATGGTGTTAGCATCCCAATAAAGCATTTTGGCAAGAGAGCAGCGAACAGCAGCAACAAATTGTTCATATTTCATAATTTTGGAATTATTCAAAATAAATAAATTATGTGGCTCCAACATCATTTCAACTCTGGCTCCGGCACGTGTTCTTGTAGAAATTGCATAGAGGACAGGCACGTATCCAGAGGGGGGCTTAGGGGGCTTGAGCCCCCCCCGAAAGTTTAAGGTTTACACTAGATAAAAAGAGGTTTTTGATTTCTTGTGGTGTGAAATGAAATAATGTGACAATAATTTAAGGAGAGAAATAATTATCGAGGCAAGACGGAGAATGTTCCGTAACCCTGTTATTGATAATAGCACGTATCCGAGATGGGGCACAGGGGGCTAGACCCTCTACCCAGGAAATTTTTCAGTTTACATTAGATAAAATTAGGTTTTTGGCTTCTTAAATAATGTGAAAATAATGTAAGGAGAGAAATAATTATCGAGGCAAGACGGAGCATGTTTTATACCCCTGTTATAGTTAATGGCTCGAGCCAACCCCCTTCCTCAGGAAATTTTTCAATTTACACTAGATAAAATTAGATTTTTGGCGTCTTGAATAATGTGAAGATAATAAATTTATAAATCTGAGAGAAATAATTATCGAGACAAAACGGAGAGTGTTCTATAACCCTATTGTTGTCAATAGCACGTATCCAAGGTGGAAATCAGGAGGCTCGAGCCCCCCTTCAGGATTTTTTTCTGTTTACACTAGATAAAAGTAGGATTTTTTCTTCTTGAATAATGTGATGATAATTTGGGAGAAATAATTATCGAGACAAGATGGAGAATGTTCTATAACCCTGTTATTGTTAATAGCACGTATCCAAGCTGGGTTTGAGGTGGCTCGAGCCCCCCCAGGATTTTTTTTTATTTTACACTAGATAAAATCAGGTTTTTGGCTTTTTGAATAATGTGACGATGATTTAAGGAGATAGACAATTATCGAGGCAAGACGGAGAATGTTCTATAACCCTGTTGTTGTTAATATTGCACGTACACTTTTCTTGTGCTTTCGGTGTTCTCGCAGCGCACTTGAGCACTATGTAGATACTTGTCAGCATTTGGAAGCTGCACAACAAAGGTAGCGCCGCACGTAGGGCGATTCGTTGTAATTTCTAATCTCTGGAAGGCGGGAGGGTGTACGTTCTTGAATGAGAGAAGGAGTCAACTACTGGCGATATTAACGAATCGTTTTATCTGCGGAAAGTTCTAGAATATAATGAGGATATAAATACGCGGATTCAATTTTTCGGCTGATCTGTACAAAGAATCGGTTAATGAGATTTCAGAGGTAAGTGTGACAATTCATACAGTCGTTGGTGATCAGATCAGTCAGCGTCCTCTGATTGCTTTATAAGATATAGTGATTCGAAAATGAAGACATTGACGACAGCAGAACTTCCGGGGCCTCAGTGTAGTGCTAGTTCGGGTCGAGGGCCGAAGAGATCAAAGCCTCTCTCTCTCTCTAAAGTGAATATTTCATCAGTACCGGATATTAAACTGCATAGATCAACTGAAAATCAAAGTTTTGAGTGATGATTTAGTTTTGCCAGAACTAAATTTCGTATATGCAGTCTGAGAATTTCATGATATAAAAAAATACTTTTGTTTAAGCCTACTGGGTTCGAAACACATTCAAACACTTAACTACCATAAAGAGACAGCCGAAAATTTTATGAATGTCGAGAAGAGAAAGCAAGATGTTGCATATGTAGACATTTTAGGCGGAAATTGCAGGCTCTACCAGGACCCAAATCAGGGCTCTACCAACTGAGCCACCTAGCCATCCTTGACTTCAACCGATTCTTCGTTAAAATGTCTACATTTTACATGCCCTGTGTATATCAAATCGTAAGGTGTTGCCTGTATAGTGAACAAGCACAGAAAATATAGGAGAGAGAAGAAAACTGAGGAGCATTATCACCGGTTGAGGATAATTTTTTCTGTGGTCAACAAGAGCTACTACTTCGAGGTGACAATGACAGTGGCCTAATAAGGGAGATTTCGCACCCTGTCGCCTGAGGATTTCTCAAATCGAAATTAGGTTTGTGCGGCCTTTTGTGTCGCTACGGTGTGAAACGTTGCTGTTGATTGGCCCATTCCAATCGACATGTATCGCGTGTCCCTTCGGTCTGAAACCTTCCTAAGTCTTGAAAATCCAAGTCACAAGGATGGAAAATTAGGGTCTTGTTAAGGTTAGGTGTGAAGGCAGGCAGACGACAGCACCCTAAAGGATCATATCCAAACCTGCAGGAAGAACGCATCTTACTTCAATCTCCAATACGATGATAAAAACTTCTGGTGAGTTGATTTTAAAAAATGTCCGAGATAAAGAGAGGCGTGCCCAGGATTTTCGGAAGGGAGAGGGGGAATACTGGGTCAAATGGGGTTATTACCTCACCAAACCTCCCTTGGGCACTTCACTGGAGATAAATGAGTAAGCATTTCATCATACTGGGAGACGAAACATTAGATGTGTTGGGAACGGAAGGCTTTTCACTGTGCATTAATTGTTTCGTGATCCACCTGTATTCGAGAAGACTTCCTTTGTTTCGTGCCGATATATGACAAGACAGCGGAAGCTGTGACAGGCATTTTTGAACACTTGTGAGTGCTAAGGCCTGAATATGAACAATTTGGTGGGTTTCGGCTTTTATAAGAGCTGAAAAATGGGAGGACAAGACACGTTAGTGGTGTTCAGGCTCGAATCAGAGAGAAATATTCGAGAGCTTCTGCGTCCAGTTCGCAGCCCACAATTTGGATCTCGCGTTGTCGAGTGGATTGTCCATCCCATGCATGTGTAACAGCTTCGTAAAAACACTCAAAGACACCATAGATGTTTTTATGTCTGATGAGATGAAATGGACAAACACACATACTGAGATGGTTCCGGCACACAATATTAATGCATGGAAACAGAGGAGTCGAGTGGTAAAAAATGTTCCGATTTCACGTTCTGATTAAAATGAGAGCCTTACAGTGGCAACGATTTAAGAGATAGTTGTTCCCCATTTTTTATTTTTTTGCCTCAACATTATGACCTCTTAATGTTAAGCCTTGGCTACCAAGAGAAAGTAAACTTTCCTTGCAACGCCCTCCGCACCCCCCCCCCCCCTCGTTTTGGAACACAATTGCCACCTCTGGTCTTAAACACACAATTGTGAGGGTCTTACTATACCCCTTAAAAAAATGGTGTTGAGCCCCCCCCCCCCGAAAGGAATTCCTGGATACGTGCCTGATAGAGGAGGCTGTCATTTTTGCTGCTTAATGCGATACATATTGTTTTCTGTGTTAAAATTGCCATGCTTTGATGGGTGACCAAGTTCATAGCAGGGCCGGCGGAAGGGGAGGGCGAACCGAGCGGCAAAATTTGAAGAGAAGAAAAAAATAAGCCTATTGAAAACTGTGATCGAGCGAGATATTCTTTTGCGCTGAATAGTATTGAAATAGCATAAGAAGTCTCATTATTTATTTTATATTTTAGTTAGGAATATATTGATTTTCAATTTTCCGTTGCTGCGTAATGACCGGGGGGGGGGGTCGAAATAGAGCGGCATCTGCCGCCACCTCCCAGGGAGGCAAAATGACTAGCGCCGGCCCTGGTTCATAACAAAAGAAAAAGCCGCGCAGCTTATCGTCTAGTGGCAGTATATGTAGTTGTTATTGTTGTCGAAGCCGGCATCCTTTGTAAATGTACAACAAAGGCAACCGACTGTCGCAGATCTCAGAGAGGAAATAATAATACTGTTTGAGGAGGAGTGTTATGGTGCAATTGTAGCGGTTTAACACGTTGGCATGTTATTATCTGCCGTTGAAGTTCCATACCAGTGTATACGGGTTTTGGGAGTGAAAAGTTAGAACGCCACCAGTGCATTAATGCAATGAAAAATAATATATACCTATATATTTTTTTTATTTTGTTTGAAATCACTCAAATAAGGAATCGTATGAAGAAGTCTTCTTTGCAGCATTTTTGGTAATTTTACTTATGTGTTAGTTCATATTTTGCGAATTTTTAGTTCATATGTATGTAGCTACATACAAAGCCACTTGTTAGTACATATTAATCCTAGTCCTGGTATAATGCATGACGTTTAAAACTCAACGTTAGATAGACCTGAATTCTCTAATTTTATTGTTGTACGTAACAGCTGTGCATCGGAGCACTGCAGCGATTTTTCTATCTGCTCCATTAGCAACACTGCTTCTTTAGTTGTTTCGCGCATCGCACGGCAGAATTAACTGTGCTGGACTCTACGCAAGTTCGTTGTAACGAGTGCACTCACGGTTCCCGAAATGACGTGTCAATCATACCCCGGCACGGGGCCAAACGTCGTTATGCGTACGGGAAATCGGTCGTGACTCACGGTCCAGTTATCAAGTTCGGTACTGAGACGGTCGTTTATTGTCATACTATTGCGAGGCGGAGATTAATACCTTGAAAAGTTACACTGTTTTGTTTACCTTTGATATGTAGATTCGAACAATCATAATATCTGGTACCTGAAAAAACGTCAAATAACAACACTGACGAACGGTAGAAAAGTGAATATATATTGTAACAACAAAAAAATATTGCAATCAACAACTGTTTACAAAGCCTCCTCACTCTCACAACATTCACTCTATCTCTCTTTCACACACATGAGGTATTTTTACATGTGAAGTATGGATACAAATCATGGATCTCATTAACATATCATTCCTTTTAATTTTTAAACCTTTATGTGAATTTAGGGCATTTGTCTGCCGGCTCCTGTGCTCTTTTAAATTAACTTAAGTGCCAGCCCTCGGAAAGCGGTTAACTAAGACAATTGGGTCGGCGTGGTTAAATCTTTCGTTCGAATGTACGTATGCATCCAGTCGTAAGCACGACATTTTACAAGTTTCTCGGGCGGGGTTATTACACATAAGCCTCTCTCGTCCAATGAGAACAACTACACAATTACATAGGGATGCAAAAACTTAATTGGCTCCAGCTGCCGGAAATACACAAATCAATCGTCGGCGCGAGCAAAAATTACATCAAAAACCACTATGCAACAAATAATACTATTTCACGCACACGACCTTGCAATAAAAACAACTACGCTTTCCACAATTAAAAAGGACTCATCAGTCAGGTATTGACAAATTAAATGGCGCGACGGGGGCGGTCGGTTACACAAAAAAAATGGAGCACACTTTGACCATTTATACTAAATATTAAAGAAATGAAATGGAGCTTCTAACGCTGAATGCAGACAATTAAATTAGAACATCTGAACATGAAATTACCCTTTTTTATAACAATACCAAAACAATTTTTAGACGTGGAAGTTAGGTTTGGGTTTTCCTGAGTAACTTTGCAAATAAGTGAGACTTCGGCGTTAACTGTACGGTGTTGATACTGACGACGCACGTTTACATGTACATGAGACCCTCTGACGTATACTGTACCAGACTCTGCTACATGGCGTGGTCATTCATCTCTCCTGGACGCGGGACTTGCACACGGTTCCTTTGTGGCGAAATTGTCCTCCGAGGTCGATCGCGACGAAGAATAATTGCGACGACATGGTGTACTTGCACCTCCTCAGTACTTCGGGCGTTCCTCTTGTCACTAGCGTCGGGTGTACGTGGTCACGCGCCGGTTCGGAATATCTCTAGTGTCGGGGATCAATTGGACGTCGATCTGCAATCATCTCTCTCTGGTGCCGGGCTTCGTTTGGGCGTCGTTCTGGTATCATCCTTCCCTCTCTTTCTCTGGTAACTAGCTTCGGTTGGAACGTCGATCTGGAAACGTCCTTCGGGCTTTGGTTGGGACGTCGATCTGGAAGCGTCCTTCGGGCTTTGGGCAGTGTTTGGTTTTGGCGTCGTCTGACTGGCTTCGGCGTCGTTGCAGGCGTCAGGGAAGCGACGCCCCCCTTCTCTATCTTCTTTAGCCCTCCATCCTTATGTAGTCCACGCTTGGCAAAAACAAATCACCGCGTAATCTTCACCAAAATAAGGCGCACACTGGTAACTCCCTATCCGCAAGTCGCTCACAGTACGTAAGGAAACAAAGTTCACGGACACAAAGCAATGATCACGCGAGAGTGTAGCGCGGAGATGCTCTCTCTATGAAATCCGGGTCAAAACTGTGTTTGGGATGGTAGCACCGCCTATATATAAGAGATTCGAATTCTTCCGTTGAACAGGACGCTCTAGTGGCTTGGCTTCGCTTTCTCAGGGGATGGAAATGACCTCTGTCCATTGTGTTGAAAGGCGCGGTCGGCGACGCGTCCTGGATCCTTGCAGAGTTATGCTCCAGCTGGTTCTCCTGGTCATCCGTGAACATGGGTTCGAACGCCTGCTGCGACTCGAGCCCGGTAGCGGCGAAAATAATCTTCCCTTATCTTCGCGTTGGTGCAAATATGTCATGTTCTAAGCCGAAAAGACAGTTCCGCTGTCACTCAAGAAAAACCCGTCCCCAGCTTCCGACGTCTGGCTCGGATACAAGTTTATTCACAAAATAAGATCAAACCTCACACTTTCATGTTTGTGCATAAAATGAATCAATAAACAAAAAATAATTTATATCGAACTGCGTTTCAGATGTCACTAGATACCGTGATATCGTTACGCCAGATTGCCGAGACATACACTGGGACGCATATACAGATATTCATCCGTACACCCATTCTCTCGGAGCCCAGTTCTTCAAAGCACAATCTCAGGTAATCCCGTACTACCCTATTTCTACAAAGGGGGTCCTCAGGGACCGACCTTTCAGGGGTGGTACCTCACGGATTATGGTTGTTCACAATAGCTGGGTCTTGGCTAAGGGAAGAGCAGGGCAATTATCTCCGCTGGTTCCTTCCAGTCCCAACCTGCCCTTCCATCCACCGCCGTGCGTACGAAAATTACGGTGCGTACCATACGCAGGTCCCAAAATACTGTCGGATTTCTACGTTACGTGCAAAATTTAATGACCTCGACGTGTTTTTACGTTAATGTATGCCAATAAGCAACGGATTTACGTTGCGTATTTGCACTTTAGTCTTTGGGCCACATTACTTGTAATGATCAGTGCTTTATAATAATTAGCTCAAGTACTGTGGCCGAAATTACGTGTTTTAAATAGTACATTATTTTGAGGTGAAATTCATTTTCCAGGGAGCGCCTGCCCCCTCCGCATGCACATATTTATATTCCTTCATAGAAAAATTACGTGCATAGGGGAGAACTTTATGTCTTACCACATCCTTCATTTAATCTTTCTGGCATATATTTTGACAATAACTTACACCTACAAAACCAGATTGCGAAATCCGGTTGGGACGAGAAGATTTCCCTTATCGCACAACGAAAGCGCGGAATGCTATCATTGTTACGCTAAATGGCTACGTTGTTAGGTTAGGCTTGTTATAATAGGTTTAGTTCTTTTAGCATAAATAATACAGTTGCGTTGCATTTATGCTAAGGGAACCAAACCTAACAGACCTAAACAACGCTGGCATTCCGCGTCTGACGTAGAACACGAAGTTGGTCTCTCGTTGTGTGATAAGGGAGACCCAAGATATTTCCCCCAATCAAGGATCTTATCCTATATTATAAACCCCTCGCATTTGGCCTCAAACGAAGCGATAGACGACGCGTGTCACTTCAAAACCAACCTTCAGACATAAATAATACAAACTTTTGTACCGAAGTAACACGACAAGCGCTGCACGTGTCGCTTGTCACTTGCGTGTTACTCAGACTGGGCCGTTTTCTTAATACCATGCATCGTGCCGCCTCGGTCTGTTGAATGCTTTTGTACAGTCTGGTTGGGGCCCGTTTCGCTTGTATCTTGTCACTTCAGTGTGAAACTCCCGTGTCGCTTCGGTCTGAAAGCTCCCTAACATACATACGTATATATGGATATTATTCACTGCTGTTGGGGTTTCGCAACAAAGTCCTCTCCTCGGACCCATTAACCCATGTG
This sequence comes from Lepisma saccharinum, assembly GCF_977018435.1. Lineage (NCBI taxonomy): Eukaryota > Metazoa > Arthropoda > Insecta > Zygentoma > Lepismatidae > Lepisma > Lepisma saccharinum. The sequence goes on from NC_139229.1 coordinate 128,380,199, forward strand.
ACAGAAAGGGTCGTTTAAGCCCAGATTTGGCTGGGATTCGAGACTGGACCTTTCTGGGTGTAAGACCTTGAGTCAACTAGTCAAGGCGCTCGACTTATACTGGCGACTGTATAAAACCTTTTCGAACAGGCCTCATCTCCAGGAAGATATCAACTCGGGGTAAGCCCCGGCACCTATCGACCTGTTAGGTAAGATGAGTCAAGGCAAGGACTTACAAAATCTTTTCCTGCTCCCCCCAAAATAAGCAATAGTTAGGCTGGAGAGTTCGTATGAACTAACCGATCTCTAACCTCATAAGATCACGTCAAGGCGCTCTTTCATCGAGGCGAAACTATATACCCCCTCCCCTAAATTATGTACTTCCCCCTTCATTTTCCATGCATATCGCAACCTACAGTCTACACAAAGCAAAACAGACTTCTTGGATGAAGCACCATAGGAGTGCTTAGATGCCTCCAGTAGAGTTGGAAGTGGTCGAAAAAAAAACGAAAGAAAAAAACAGTATTTTTCTGTGACTTTTTTGGTTGGGCTTTTTTCGGCTTTTTTCAGAAAAGTGTCTCAAATCAATGAAAATGCAGTAGTTGGCAGTATTTTTCCCGTTCCATGGTTTTCGTTTATCTCCCTACTGTAAAATAGACATTCATTTCAAAATATAAAATACAATTTACAATATGAAATTCCTAGCTAGACAAAGAGTGTTTTAAAGAAAACTGGCTTTTTTGAATGGGTGGTTCTTTCTGAGTGTTATATTCACATTTCGAAAAGCTTATTAAATACATCTATGTAATATAAATATATTAAAATAACTAGCCCTGCAGTGCTACTTTGGGGTCCTGAGGACCCCGGCTGATATCTTTTTTATGACTCCCACCAGATGGCTTTACTCTGCAGACTGCCCATCTCT
>NC_139229.1:128381202-128407676 GCF_977018435.1 Lepisma saccharinum
GCAAAATGTACTGGCCTATCAAGTGGTCACCTACTACGCCACACCATACATTCACTGCGAACCTATGTTGATGATGGCGCACAATGATTGCATGCGGATTGTCCATATCCCAGACGTGGCTATTGAACATGCCGTCCCTGGTGAACATTGCCTCATCGGTCCACAAAACTATTGTTGGGAAATCCGGAATGGCAAGAGTTTGTTGCACGTACCATTGGCAGAAATCCATGCGTAGGGGAAAGTCCGTGGGCAGTATGTGGTGCCCCTTATGCAATTTGTATGGGTGAAATCCCTCCTCCTGAAGAACGCGGAACACATTGCTATGGTGGGTTTGTCGCGTACGAGCAACGGCACGTGTGCTGGTGCCAGGTCGGTCTCGTATCGCATCCAATACGTCCTCTTCAAATTGCACAGTGCGCATAGTGCGGGGTCTTCCACAATCCCACCTACGGGGTAGTAGAGATCCAGTTTCACGCAGTCGAGCATCAAGTCTTTGAAAGAGTGCATTTGCTGGTAACCGCCTATTGGGAAAACGTTCGTGATACGAACGCTGTGCTTCACGGCTATTTCGGTTTGCCTCTCCATAAACGAGATGCATATCAGCAAACTCGTGGGTAGAGTACTCCACCATTGTCCTGTTCGAGAACTGCCCAGCAACAGGGGCACTTTCCCTCCGAGTGACGGATCACAACTACCGTGATTAGCACCCACGTAATGTCACACAGGTGTCCACGCAGTTTTTGCAAACCGAGAAAGAACACGGAATACGTACTCTACGTACAATATTCCTTGGCGCAATTCAACCACACACACACGCCAGACTAAACTCCACGCTGCGACACGCAGAACAGACAGGAAGAACAACGGTCGATTACACTCTCTACGTAGTATCCACCAACGCTAATACGTAACAGGTGACCTACACTCCCAGCGCCTCTAGTGGGGCTTCCTGTATAAATTAGCTGAAATCAATCTCAGCGTAATCTGACGGCATAGCGTCATTTTCGGGTGAATTTCCTATTTCCCGATTGTGGGAGGGTGTCCCAGCAGTAGTGGGACATGTGGACATACGTCGTCATTTTTTACTGCCTACATTCCGATCTCAACATTATGTAGAAAATAGTAGCAAATTTCCTATATTTTCCATCATGGGATTCCCCACTTTCTTTGAGAGTTCCCTTGCGCAATTTACACTGGGCCTCAATTTCTGCACCATTGTATTCGTCAGGCACGACTTTCTTTGTATTATTTTAATCCGACATTGATATCTTTCTTCCGTCTTGAGTTATTGTGCTTTACACATGGTGTGAGGCGATTTTCGCACGCCTGTCACTCGCAAACGGTGCCGATTTCGACATTTTTTCACATGGCATTTTTTCCTTGTTTTTACTTGGCGATTCACCTCCCAAGAGTTGTAAACGGAATTTTGCACCACCCTGTATATGTTGTTGTTTTTAATTCACTCGGTTTTACATTGTGATCTTAGTGCCCTGTGGAATAAGCTACTTTTGTAAAATTTCAATTCTCTTCTCTTTCCTCATTTTATAAGTCATTATTGAGAGGGAAGATGGCTAAAATACACTTCCATTGAGAGAACGGTCATTCAGCACAAAGATAAAATCAACCTCAGCTCTCTACAACAATTAGTCCTCCTCCTAGAACCTTTCGTGTTGCTGCAAATTTGAAAAGCTTGTGCCCAGAAAGTCCAGTCTACAAGAGGGGTAGCAGATGCGAGAGACTTGGTCTGCTAAAGGTAAAAAGTTTCCATACGTGACGTTAGAGTTAGTGCAGCCAACGACAAAGATAATAGTTGGCAAATTGTCCATCTCTATTTTCATTTTTTTTTCTGTGTTGTTTTAAGAAATAGAATTCTGTTGATGCGAACTATTATGTTGTCCTCTGCTTATTAACGTTTTTATTTCAATCCATGATCATCACATTGTGGAAAACAGACTGAATGAAAATGGTGACGAACAATTCGCTTGCTACTTCTTTGCCACTGGTTGTACAATATGTATATAACATGACTTGTAACTTTTCTCCACAATTTGGCCTGAAGATATGAACATATTGTTCATGAAATGACAATTGTTAATATATATCGCATGTGGTCCCATGATTTATTCATAAATTTAATATTTTGTATTATTTCTTTGAATATAAGTAGTAGTATGCAATGTATTAAGCAAGGGACTTATAAATAAAACAACCACAGCTTTAACTTTAATGGTGTATTGCCAATTTAACAACAACTAAAACAAAATTAAAATTTTCATAAATTATTCTTGTGCAACTACCATCTCCTAACCTCTCACATTTCAATAATTACTCACCACTTCTTACCCCCTTACTGTACAATTATAATTTACATATAATATGATACAAACTAAACTACACTTTAATTGCACATGATATTATCACTTTACGAAACGTCTGCATAAAAAAAAATCTTGCGAACATGTAATCATCTGATCCACGATCAATATAGTTGTCTTAAATGACTAGATGCACACTTGAGGCTGCAACTTTTCTCACATACAACGACTACCACTCTGTAAGTGGAATGATTATGAAAAAATAGAGATCAGTGCGTGTATAAAATGGATGACATTTAAGAAACTAAATGTTTCTAAGCCTCCACGACAAATATCACATCTTCCACATAGTAAATCCATCAATACCGACATTCAATAAACATCTCATAATACATAATTGGCAAGATACTGTGAAATATTTACATGAAACAGACTACGATTACTGGCACTGTGTTGTTCACATGATTCCATAGCTTTTGTAAAAAAAATAAAATAAAATAGTGATTAAAAACAAAGCAATTAGGAAAAAAATACCGTATAAAGGTTTAAAAATACTGCGGGCTTCATTCTCAATGCAGAACAAAGCGTGGGATTTCTTCAACGAGGCCTGCTGATGTGGATGGGCCTTGAAAAGATAAAGCTGCCAATGTTTTTGCAACATCCTCATCTTGCAAACCTCCAACAATAAGTGAATTTCTTGATATAACTTCTGCATATTCTTCTAAGTCTTGACTATATCTGCAAAATAAAAAAGCAAAATGCTGCACAACAAATTTTAACATAGTTACTCATTTGCTTCCTTCCCCTCCCTGGCATCAGGAAAATTCTGACAGTTCACCAAACTTGGCAGACACCGTACCGTGGCCTCAGAAAAGCATGGATTAAATGCTTTCAAGATTAATGTGGAGTTTTTCCCCGTTATTTAAAAACAGACTCTGTGATTATTTATATTAGTGTAGTTTATATGAATCTTTTTGGCTTAATTGTGTTCTTAATATCATATGCTACACTAAAAAAAGTGTAGTCAATCCCTAAAAAAACAAATAAAAAAAAACAAAAAAACTTGTGAATGTAATCAGTTTGTTGGGTATGCCACTATAATTTTGAAAGACCTTTAACTTGTTCAGCTAATCTTCCATCATTAAATGCTGTATAATCAATGTGAATGATGACATCAGAAATTTTGTTGGTATCAAACCTATTAGTAGCAGGCTGGTATTGAGTTTCCGCTCGCAATTTTTCCACAACCGTCTACACTTTTCCAACCAAGAAAAAGAAATAAAATTAAGCTTGGATAGGTTAATCGAGACTGGGCACGAAGGTTAAATAAAGTGGGATCCAAACCACTGTCCAATGAACCTACACTGAACACTCAGCATGGGACCCCTTTATTACAAGACAACAGTGTTACTACCACAATGCCATTAGGGAGATCTTGTAATAAATATGTTTTGAACCAATATATCCTAACGATAAACTTGTGAACCTTTGCATAAAAATTTGATGATAGAATTCCACTCTGACATTGCCAAGTGTTAGAAGTTGAAAATTCTCACTTACTCATTAGGCTATTTTTGCACACAGTGGAATTAAAACAAAAACTCAAATATCCTACATTTGACCACATAACACACTACTCTGAAGATGAAGACTGAATGAGTCTCTGATACGTTGGTGTATAAAGAACCAGGTACAGTGGTTCCATGAAATACCTAACTTTTCCATGGCCTTTTCACTCAACCTGATTTAAATCTCTGTGGGAATCCTGAAATAACAGACAGGTAAATATGTGATGGTGAAATGGTAATACAATATGAAAAGGGTTTTGAGAAAAAATCCACATGGATAATGAAACTGGATTTTTACTTCACAATGTCAAATTATCGAACCCTAAAATATGATACCAGAGAGTGGATCAAAGTATTAGTCAATAACATAAGTCAACAACATTTTACATGATAAAAGTTTTATGGCTAGTGCTAATGCATTAGCAGCTGAAAAAAAAAATCGCATGTTTTACTCAAAATTTTGTTGATTTTGAATCGTAACTAACACACACATACTAGGGACGTTCAATATATAAGTTTCCCTGTGCTATAAAATATTGTATAAAGCAATGCTATTAAAAAGAAGCACATGGTTGACAAGCGCCATCCTTCGTCTACAAGGAACAACAATCAATTCGTTATCAGACGTGAAGGCGCATGCACTCAAGGGCGAAAAGTAAATGCTTGTTCGGAAAACGCGGGCTCGCGTCATAAGGAGTTCAGAAGCATGGATGCTAAGGGCGTTCTGCTTATGGACTTTTTGGAACGAGGAAGAACAATTAATGCTGACAGTTATTGACAAACATTGGATAAACTGAAAAATGCAATTCGACATAAGCGAGCAGGTCTCCTGTCAGCTGGTGTCATTCTTCTTGACCATAACGCTCTGAAAAATGCAATTCGACATAAGCGACCAGGTCTCCTGTCAGCTGGTGTCATTCTTCTTGACCATAATGCTCGCCCCCACTCAGCAGTGCAAACACAACACAAAATTGAAGAATTGGGGTAGGAACGGTTGCCCCACCCTCCATACAGCCTCGATTTAGCACCGAGTGATTTCCATCTTTTTCCGGTGTTAAGTCTGAATTGCAAAGTTACCGTTTCGAAACAGATGAAAAAGTGAAGCGGAATGTGAGAATAGTGCTCAATAGCCAGAGCCCTGATTTTCTTGCAAAGGGTATGGACAAATTGGTGCAACGGTGGGACAAATGCCTGAATCTCTATGGGGATTATGTGGAGAAGTGATGAAGGATCCTCCTACACATGTATGTATAGTTTTCTAATGTATCTTCAAAATAAATTTATTTACAGCATATGGAAACTTATATATTGAACAACCCACGTACATGTTTGAAAACAGATTTATATAAAAGGACCACACTGAACAATAAAAATACACAGTACATAAGGGTGGAAACTAGTCAAAATTTCTGACATCCGATCAAAATAATGAAAAAAACTGACCCTTAAATTAACATTTTTGAACTGAAACATTTTAAAACATTATTATTCAACATCCCCACACACATTCAGGCCAGTTGCACACTGGATCTGACAAGACACGCAATGTGAAGCAATACAAGGGACACATGGCATTTGGTTTCAGACAAAACAAAACTCGTGAAAGTAGCATTTTGTCAGAAACTGTTGCAAGGTGACTCAGGTCAAATGTTTCATCTGGTGTGCATACAACCATAAGAACTTATGGTAAAACCTTACTTGAGACAGTTTGCGACAAGAATGATGCAATGTGTCATGTTGGCTTGTGTGTGGGGCTGGCCTTATCTAATCTTTTAAGAAGATAATGTGATGTTTTCATTATTGTACTTTCATGTTTACATTTTGTATGAAAATATCACAATTAAGACATTGTAAACAAAGGACAAATAGCAACATAATACAGTAGGGAACAGAGAAGAAAATATGGGCCTCAAACCATACTATTTCAATTTTCAGTAATGGTTCTCATAACTAGGCTAAAATCAATAATGGTTATTAAGAATGTTGCATCTTTTACCTGAACCTGTCATCTCACTAGGAAGATAGTATGTCTTTCCAAAATCAGAAACTAAAATAGTGAAAAACATGCTGAGTTTACTGTTTCTTAAGGAAACTGAAGCACTATAAATGAAGCACAACTCAACTTCCTGATACACTGGACACATTAATCAGGTTCTTCCAAGCCAATGTCTCTTTTATTCTCACTTTCTTAAGCACAGCTATTTCTTATTCAAGAAATTCAAAAAAATCTCTCTCATTCCATACTGATTTCTTACTACCGAGAGAGCTACCAAATCAAATTGTGGCTTCTCCAATAATTTTCACAACTTAGATCTCTGTATAATTTTTTTTCACAGTTAAATCTGATATAAAAATAACATCCTTGCAGTTTTTAGAAAGTTACTTTTTAAAAGTAATTGTGTTAGTTACTCATTTTAAAAAGTAACTCGGTTATTGGTACTTGAAAGAAACTGTAAGTTACTTCTATTTCCTTTCTGCTGGAAATTTTCTTGCAAACGAATTACACACAATGAACGATCATTAATTGTAATGAAATAACTGCATGAAGACTTATTTGTGTTTTATTTATATAATAGCGTATGCAGGATTTTATCAGGGGGGGGGTTATTTCTAAAACTTTCTCCAAATTTATATTACCATTGTTTTATTATACTTTAATTAAATAATAATACTCATAATTAATTAATAATACTTATAATTAATTAATTAGCTGAATTACTACTAATATCACTACTACTATTAAGTAGTAGAGATCTACATAAATATAGTATTTATGAAAGCAATAGAACAAAATTACTTTCTAGTCATTCGATTTTTATCCAATTCTGGGAGCATTTTCTTATTTCTTAGTTACGAAATAATTGTTTGGTCAACGAGGCGAGACATTTTAAATGTGATGATAATACATAAAAACAAGAAAATATATTAAAATAAATTGAAATAATCAAAGAATGGAACTCATCCAAGGAGCTGCGGTTGTCTGGTCGGTAGAGCGTCTGACAACCACCCGGGAGATCCGGGTTCGATAATCGATTCCCGGAATTGGTTGGAATTTTTCCAGCTTCTTCCTCGCATAAAAGTACCCGATAATTCACATCTAATTTGTCTTGCTGTTCTTATCAACAAAACATTTTCCAGTAGTTAAGCTTACTGTCGTTTGAATAATTGTATAGTCAACAAGGTGAGACATTCAAACTTGCTGCGGTAAACAATGGGAAGGTGCACTGGTGACTGTATTCTTGTCTGCCTAGCCTTTGTCTATACATTAGCTGCTTACAGTGAAGCAAGAACTTTTTTAAGTTAATTCTCATTGTTCACACAAAAAATATATGTTCATTGAACACTGGCGTACGTAGAGGGGTGGCTGATGGGCTTACAGCCCCTACCGAAATTTTGAGAAAATCAATTTTCAAATAAAAATCCATTAAGAACTTTAAAAAATCAAAATGTGTAAATGCGAAACCTCTTTTAAAGTGAGTCCCGATTACCATTTTTGTCTTTGAATACAATTATTTTAATCGACTGAAAAGCTCCAAAATTACAAAATATTTTATTCCAAAACGAAGTCATGTACTATCCACATTTACTATTCCAGCCCTTCCCTAAAAAAATGTCCTGCATACGCCAGTGTATTGAACATTGTTGCAACTGAGATAAAAAACAACTTTTCTCTCTTTTAAATCATAGTTGCCCTCATATTTTATTTTCAAGAATTCGTGTTAATTTTCAAGGCATTCACTCTGAAAGACGCGTCTGTTTTGAATGCTGTGCTTTTCTCTGTGCTGAATGGAAATAATAATTCAAATTATTAGTAGTAGTAGTAGTAATAGTATTGTCCCAGATCTTTGACTGTGATAAATTGGCCACTTATTTTATTCCACGGCATTTTTCATAAAATTTCACAAGTTCAAGGGGGGGGGGGGGGAGTGAAACCTCATAACCTCCCCCATTGCATACAGCACTGTTTTTGGTACATAATAGAAGTCTTCATATTATTTTATTCTCTCTAAACACTTTGTTATTAAACAAGAAAGTCCACTCACTTTTAAATTAATCTTTTTTATTAGAAAAGTAACTATATTAAATTATTCAAGGTAAAAAAAAAATCATACATTAATACGAAACAAAAGTATTCTATTTAATAGCTAGGATATGTACTTTTCAAATCGAATATGGGTCCATACTAGTGTTCAATCATTAGAGCAACCAAAATCAGTCTCTGATTTCACTAAGATGTAGAATTTTATGAGAACTTACTGAATTTTTTTGTAATTTTGTTATTTAGCATCTCTTTTCAGCCACTTTTTGGCTAATTATGATAATGAGTGATGATTACATCAAATTGATGAAGGAACACTCACAAAGATTATATATGCCAAAGACAGAGCTTTAACCTGGGAACTTTGGTGACGAGATCAAAAATCCACCAAGTAACATGCTCAGCCATCAAGTTGGCATGAGAATTTGCGAAAGCATCATCAAATCTACGCAGGCTTGTAAGCAGCTTGGAACACAGGAAATGTTTGGGCATTCACAAGGTTAAATTCCCCATTGGGTAAATAAAAGTAATTTCCCTGCTGACAAATTTACTGGGCAAACTACTGCACACAAGCATGGCTAAGTGTAAAATAAAGGCTGCTTGTGACCGATTTAGATTTTCCTACCAAAATAGGCATGCAGTAAAAATATCTCACAGACCAATTAAAAAATTGTACTACTCACCTACTTCTTGGTCTACTAGAATGTTTAGATTTTATGCTGCAACCATCGAAATCATCTGCTTCATCCAAAGCCACATGAGATCCTACACAAGGTGACAATAAACAAGTATGTTATACACATAGTGATCTGTACATGCACACTTACATAGTCATATTTAATAATAAGAAAAAAAAAGATTTTAACCTGTACAATGAAGACACATAGGAGTTGGTGGAATCTCATCTATAGATTAGGTATAATCAGCACCATGCTTCCATCCCATTATCACCAGTAACCCCAACTATCAGAAGTAAGGCTTGGTTTGCACTACTGCAAATTGTTTGGTTTGATTTTGTTCCTTTAATGTTGCTTTTCTGGGACTTTTGACTAATTGCAACAAAGGGGATAAATGGTGATAAGAATGATGACACACAATCACAAATAAATATCGATAACACAACACAAAACCCACATAGGAATATCTGGCTGTAGGTCCAAACCCGAGCTTTGTTGGCCTGCAAAAATGCCACCCTGGAAGAGAAGTTGACATTTGAGCACCCTTACTGCAAATAGTAATTCTATTAGAGCATAACTCACAGTCTGCCATGGTCATATGACTTACCCCTTGCCTGTTGTTGCTAAAAACAACACATGCCACACCTGATAACAAACCTTTGCCATGTCTTCTCCCTCTTACCGACTGTAAAGTTCCGTATTTCCAAGTAGAATTCTTTTATTTTATTTTCTTCTTCTTCTTATTTTTTGTCTGATTAATTTAAGGACTGTCTGCCTTCATTAACACAATTCTGCTTCTAAGATGAAGTATCTCTGTCCTAGATGCCAAAACCTGTGTTAACAAAGCCAAAGTCCTTTAAAATCAATTAGACAACAAACAAAAGAACAATGCTCATTCCCATGCTTGTTAGATGTCACTCATCATCATCATTCTTCGCCGTTTCCTGCCTCTGGTTGGGTCGGCATAGAATAGAATAGAATAGAATAGAATGGTCTTTATTTAAGCAGGCGTGTTTCGGCCTCATGGGCCGTTCTTACAACCAACCCTTGTCAAAGATACAATAAATGAATAAAAACAAAAAGAAAGAAAAAAAACACATAATGATCATGATAATACAATAAAGAAAATATAAAGATTATACAATGATAAAATAATACATTGAATAGATTAGTATATATACTGTTGAGTAAAGATAAGTAATAAGTCTTCGGTAGTTCAATGTGTATGCCGGGGGGGGGGGGGGGGGTAGGTTAGGTATGCATAAGTGCAGGTGCAATTGTTAACATATGAAGGTTAATTAAGTTGTTGGGACAATAGTAAGTTCTTCAGATTTTTCTTAAAACTTTGATGGCAAATAATGTTAGTCAATGGTGCAGGCAGTTTGTTCCATTCCCTGATCCCTGTAACAATGATGGACTTGTTATATGTGGCGGTTTTATGTTTGGGGATTTTTAGATTGTGCTTGTTGCGGATATTATGTTCGGCTGATGTTCTACGAGAACAGATCTTATCGGATAAGTATTTTGGGGAGCCACTCTTAAGTATTTTGTGCATCAAGGTGAGTGTTAAGTATTTTCTTCTATTGCTAATGTTTAGCCAAGAAAGTTTCTTTAAATAGGGGGATACATGTTCCTTTCTGTTTAGGTTAAATATGAAACGTATACAACAATTCTGAATTTTTTGAAGTTTATAGTTTAAGCCCTGGGATATATTACTGTACACTGGAGCGCAATAGTCTAACGTGGATAGGACGAGTGATTGCATAAGACGATCTTTAACATTAGCGTCCAGAGCATGTTTTAAATGATACAAAGATTTAAGTTTCCCCATACAGTTTTTCACAATAAATTCGACTTGTGGCTCCCAATTTAAGTGTCTATCGAACACAATCCCCAAGTTTTTGCTTGTATCCACTTCGCATAGCGGTATACTGCCAAGAGTTGGAGGAGAAGGTGCGTTTTTGTGAAGTTTCTTAAGTGTACCATGAGTTCCTATGGTCATGAAGCAAGATTTTGTTGGATTTAATTGAAGGGAGTTCCTCCGTGACCAATTTGTTATAGCATCAAGGTCGAATTGAAGTTTGGTCATCGCATTATCATAGTTTTCTGTATTACACTGAATATAGATTTGCGAATCGTCAGCATACTGATGGTAGTGGCAATATTGGACAGCGCGGTCGAAATCAGCTACGTAAATCATGTATAGTAGTGGACCCAATATACTTCCTTGAGGGACGCCTTGTTGAACAACTAACCATTTAGAGTATGTGACTTCCGGTTCCCGATATTTCACACGTTGTTTCCTGTTGCCGAGATATGATCGAAACCAATTTAACGCGTTTCCGGTAACGCCATAGTGATACAGTTTGGCCAATAACAATTCATGATTGATCGAGTCGAACGCTCTTGAATAGTCCAACAAGACTAAAAGTGTAACTTCATTTTCATCTATTCCTTTACTTACATTGTCTACGATATCTACCAGCGCAGTGCAAGTACTATGCATTTTTCTGAAACCAGATTGAAAGTGTGGTAGGAAACCTTGAATATGTGAAAGTATTTGTTCATAAATTACTTTTTCAAGTATTTTGGACATTGTGGATAGAATGCTAATAGGTCGTAGATCTTTTATTTCTGTGGGGTTGGATTTTTTAGGTATAGGTGTTACTTCACATTTTTTCCACTCTTGAGGGAACCAACCTTTGGAAAGGGAAAGATTAATAATGTGCGTAAGAGCTTCTAAACAAAAGGGGATGCAATACTGTAAAATAGTTAGGTTTATGCCATCATAACCGCACGCTTTCGATTTCATTTTGTTAAAAATTTTACGTACTTGTTCGCTACTTACTGGGGTAAAAAAGAACGTGTCATTGTTGGGTTGCTCAAGATACGTGTTGGTTTCATCAATCACCGCTGCATTGTTATCTGAGGGTGCACTCGGCTTAACAAAGAACTCGTTTACCGCATTCGGCCGAAATGTATCTGGGGAGAGCGCATTACTCTTTTTATTTGGTAAAAGTCCCTGGCTTCTGAGGTTAGACCATAAATTTTTAGCATTTTTTACATTCATATTTACCGTTTCGTTATAGTGCTTAAATTTTGCGTTTCTGACTGCTTTTTTGGCTCTGTTTCTGAAGTATTTGTACGATAGGAGAGCGTCTGGGTCTCCTGTATTTACATATCTCAGATGAAAGAAGTCGCGCAACTTCCAGAATTCCCTTACTTGATTTGAAATCCAGGGGGCGGGAGGTTTGGTTACACGAATTTTTCGCTGGGGGGCGTGCTTATCTATTAATCTGATAATGTTATCATTCAAGGCCTCCACCGCTGCATCTACGTCCTCGTTTCTTTCGATTTTGCACCATTCCACATTTTCCGCGTCTTTACGAAACTTGTCCAAGTCCATGGTTTTGAAATTTCTAATTTTGATAATTTTTTTAGGTTGCTTTGGTGCGTACAGGTCAAATATGGAGTATGTTATATGGTGATCTGTGATTCCAGGTAACTCGCTCTGCCCAATTTGCTTTACAATTAAATCTTGTGAACAAACGATTAAATCAATTAATGACTTTGACGTCGCTGTCACTCTGGTTGGCTTGGTAATTAATTGTTTCCCGTGAACTTCCTTGATTATACTCTGAAGGAGTCTAGTACTGCTTTCGTTTTTTCTTAACATGTTGATATTCCAGTCGCCTAACGCAATGAAGTATTCGTAATTTAAGTATAGGTGTTGGAGGATATCTGCTACGTGACTGATGTGAGTATAGCTGACATTTGGGGGTTTATATGCTACCATAAGTCCATAGAAGTCAAGCCTTTCATTTTTTCCACCACTCCTCTCTTTCCACGATGTTCCAATCTTGTCATATTTTCCCAACACTCTCTGCTATCTGCTCTTTCCACCATCATCTTTCCACCCTCTTAGCCTTCCTACTCCTTGTGTATTGTAAGCTGTAACATTTTCAATATCCCTATATTGTAAACCTTACATAATCAGAAAATTGACGTATATATGCTTAGTTCAATTTTCGGCTATCAGAGGGCGTCGCCCCCTGAATAGCTCTACCGGTGCTGCCTCTAATGGCAAACCTTGGTACTTGTGGGCTAGCCGTAACCTCGGCACACAGCCGCAGTTGCACTCGATCGCCTGGGAACGAAACGGCAACCACCAGCTTTGCTGCACTGTCATCCTTTTCCTTGCCGGAGGAGAGAGACGTACCTGACCATGCTGTTGGTAGAATAGAGGCCAGCCATTTCAGCCAAGAGTGCGATGGGCCTACGACTTAGAACATAGGTCTACAAACGGAGTGTGGTGCACGTAGCAATAGAGGCAGAAAGAACTTTGTGTATTAGGTACATAAACTCTCCCCGTGCAATAGGAACATAACGTCGTATTTTTGCCGTATCTGTGTCGTAATTTTTACGTTCCCCCTTTTTTTATTTTTACATTAAGGCGATAAAAGACTTGAATGTTCAACATCCCCCCCCCCCCCCCTTTTGTCCTCCTTGAGTGCACGTTGATAGACCAATTGTCCACGTACCCTTTCTGTCAAAATGGACAAAACAATGAAAATTGGACGTGACGTATATGAACAGAATTAAGTTGTGTGTGTTGATCATTGTGCCCCAAACGTTTATTCAGGCTATTTGCGCCCAGTGCATACATAAATAACCTAAGAACGGGTGCATGCTAATTTAATGAACAGTCGAGCCTCTATCTTCGTACTAGCAATGCAATTTTCACTGCCCATTTAACGTTTGTCTAGTGATTCAAAACCAAGTTTAATTAATTTGGAACTTGCAGAGAAAAACCACGATCCTTTATTGACTCCCTAGTTGGGACAGAACTAGTTATTCCTGTTAGTCTCCCCCCCTCCTTTGCGGTAGCATTAGAATAACCAAGGATCAGAATAATAATATTAATAAGTGAGGTATGGTTATACCCAATTGCATTAATTAACGTATTGGTTAAATGTTGAATTTACAATTGTGTGGTTGAGTGTGTTGCAATAATGCATGCACGTGAATGTAACGCGTATTTATGATTGATGCTCAATTAAATGCTAATGGTTGAATAGGTGCACGCGGGACGTGCTAGAAATGAACGCGTAGTTGCACGCTTTTGACAAGTATAGACATTTCATGTATGGTTATTGTTAAAGTTGATACTGTTTTATGAGCAGTCTTGTTTTGGAGAAATAAAACTGTGTTATTGAGCAATTACATTTATCTTCTTCATGGTTGGAATTTTAAGTACACTATTTTGTTTGCTACCTTTGAATTCTAGTTCGTTAGCTAATGTAAGGAACGTACGTCACCAGACGAATAATAACTAAAAATACGAGTGGTTTTGTGGGGCATTTGTTGTAAAAAGAGAAAGGTAAAGACGTTGGTTTAATTACTAAAACTATTATATACAATGGAGAAGGCTTAAAAGGCTATTCATTGTCGGGACCCTTTGTTTAGGCACATATAATATACACATACGTGTTTTTCTCTTACAGGGCCTTTGTCTCGCGCTTCTCGTGGGTTCTGCTCATAAACTCCCGCATTATCTTGCGAGAAGTGCGACACAAATTTAGAATTTGTAACTAATAGTACGGGTCTCACTTTCATTTTTTTGCAGCTGCGGTTGCCGCGCAGCCGCTTCCAATTTAAATATCGCGAGCAACCGCAACTTGACCCCAACTACTACGATACAAAGCTATTACTGGTAGTCTTTCTTCATCCATCCTCTTCATGTGTCCGAATCATCTCATCTGTGCCTGGTCTATCCTGTCCTGAAGCTTCACCACACTCACTGTCTGTCGGATCTCCTCATTCCTTATTCTATCCCTTCTAGTCTTCCCAATATACTCCTTAAAAATTTCATCTCCACTGCCCGCATCTTTCTTTTGTCTCTCTCTGTCGTTGTCCAAGCCTCTGCTCCATACGTAATTATTGGCACATAGTATGTGTTATATATTTACCTTCTTACATTTCATAGGTACATCCCTGTTTCATATTAATCTTCGGATGCTCTCGTATAGACCACCACCCATTTGTCCTCTTCTGTTTTCATCCTCATCCATTCTTCCACTTCTCTCAATTATGCTTCCTAGATATTTGAAGTTTCCACTATCCTCAACTCTTCCGTGTCCATCTTTATTCTTGGTT
The DNA here is from genome assembly GCF_977018435.1 of Lepisma saccharinum. Lineage (NCBI taxonomy): Eukaryota > Metazoa > Arthropoda > Insecta > Zygentoma > Lepismatidae > Lepisma > Lepisma saccharinum. The sequence continues at coordinate 128,395,958 of NC_139229.1, forward strand.
CATTTCTGGCTCTGTTACTTGTTGTTATTAGCACCTCACTCTTTTCTGCACTGAATTTCATTCCTGCTCTTCTGATTACCTCATTCCAACTATCAAGCAGTCTCTGTACTTCATCCCTGTTTCGCCATATTACTAAGTCATCAGCAAACAACAGGACCTTTATCTTTTCATATCTTTTCCCCCAACTCTTCGCTAATTGCATCCATTGAATTGTGAAGAGCAGTGGGGAAAGAGCACTTCCCTGTTTTAATCCATTATTTATACTGAACCACTCTGTTCTTCCCACTGGTGTCTTCACACAGCTCAGGTTGGCCTTGTATGTGTTCTGCACTCTACACACTCTCTCTTTCTCGACTCCTCTCTCTCTTAGAGCCTTGCAAATCTTCGTTCTGTTCATGCTATCGTCTGCCTATTCTATATCTAGGAATGCCATAATCAAATCATTTCGATACTCGTAGTGCCTTTCCTACATTTGGCTTATGGTGAATATCAGACCCACTGTTGATCTGCCTCTTCTAAATCCATACTGTTCCTCTCTTATGTTCAGCTCTGTTACTTTCCTTATTGTTTCCTCTAATATTTTCTCATACACCTTTGCTGAGTGACACATTAATGTTATTCCACTGTAGTTTTTACATTTCCTTCTGTCACCCTTCTTGAATATGGGAACTATTAGTCCCTTTGTCCAATCTCTTTGCACTTCTCTCTCTTGCCACACTGTTTTCAACACTCTGTACAGCCACTGCACACCAATCACTCCAGCTCCTAGTATCATTTCCACTGGCACTTATCTACGCCAGGTGCTCTACCTCTCTTCAGAGATTCCTCCACTTCTTTCCATATGAGATTCACTTTATCCTTCCAGTTTTCTATTTCCTTCACTTCTTCATGTTCATTTCCTTTTTTCACGTTCAGCAATTTCTCGAAATGATTTCTCCACATTCTCCTTATTTCTTCATCCTCTTCTACAATGTTTCCCCTTTCATCCCTTAGCTTACAGCTGTCTCCTCTTTCTCTTCTCCTCTCTCTCACTAATCCATACAATACTTTCTTGTTCCCATCTACATCTTCTTCTACGAGGGTCATTCAAGGAAAAAGTTTCCCTATGTTGCAAAAAAATTATTTCTTAAGTTACAGACAAAAACCAAGTTGCACCAAGTAGTATGGTCCTTTCTCACTTTTCAACATAATTTCCAAGGTGGCACAAGCATTTATCCCATCGTTGCACAAGTTTTTGAAAGCCATCTGCAAAAAATTCGGGGTCCAGGGAACGAAGAACACTTTTCACGGCTGTTTCCATTCCATCGACGTCTGTTTGAATTCTGGAGTGTAGTGATAAACGAAGCTCTCGTTCTGAGTCACAATACGGCAGAGAAAGTTGTTCCCTTCATTGTGGTACCAGGTCAGAGAATCCAGGCAGCATGTCATACACATCGTGAGATGTTCTGCAGAGTTGTTGTGGGACCCAACGCGATGAAACCTTCACGTATCCCAATTTTTCGTGGATGATTTTGTGTGCAGTCCCGACGGAAATGTTCAAATCAGCGGCTGCTTCACAAACCTTGATTCGACGGTTGGCCAAAACCAGTGCATTCGCTTTGTCAACCAATGTTGCGTCACTGACTACAGATGGGCCACCGGGCCGATCTACATCGAATATGCTTGTTCGTCCTTCAGAAAACGATTTGCACCACCTTCGCACCATTTGCACTGACATTACAGAGTCTCCATAAACAACAACCAGCTTCCTGTGGATGTCGATAGGAGCAAGACCATTTGCCCACTCATACCGGATCACAGAACAAATCTCTTCTTTACTCCACACTGCCAAAACACGTTGTTCCGCCATGACTCGTTGCTCCTTATGATCAGGGTACGTTTCTCACTGCATGACTCCCGCTAATCACTCCATTTTCTTCTTGCCTCCTTTACTACTGTTCTTACCTCTTTCTTCTTTTCCACGTACTCTTTTTGTGCATTTTGTGATTTAACTTTAAACCATTTTCTAGACGCATCATTTTTGTTTTTCACTGCCTCTCTAGTTCTTTCATTCCACCATGCTGTTTCTATCTTCTTTCTTTTCTTGCTTGTTCTTCCACATACGCATCGAAATTTGTCATTCCTCTCCTATGTGTTCTTCCAAGTCTTCTTCAAATTCTTCTCTCTCCTTTCTTGTACATCCTGTTTGTGGGGCATACACTTGAATTATTTCTATTACTTTCCCTCTTACATTTATTTTAGTTTAATTCTGCCATTTACCCTTTCTACTTCCTCACTTATTCCACTTCTGACTACAAATCAAACTCCACTTTGTCTTCCCTCTTCAGTCCCTGCCCAGTACAGTTTATAGTTTTTCTCAAGTTCATTTCTCCGCTTCCTTTCCATTTCGTTTCGCTCATTCCAAAGATGTCGATCCAGCTTCTCACCATTAGATCCACAATTTCTTCAGTCCTTCCTGTCAGTGTTCCAATATTCAATGTCCCTATTCATAGCCCATGTCGTCTCCAATTTCCAGTCCGGCTTGTTTCTTTCTTATCTCGAATTTTTTATGTTTTCAGCTGTCGGCTAATTAGGCCTGTCACAAACTAATCGGGCTTGTCGCAGATGTCACTAGCATCGTCTATTAAAGCATCAATCATGCAATATGCATCATTTTCATGAATCATTTGATGTTTAAATTAGCATAATTTTAACACTGACCCAATGAAAGAAAATCCGCAATATGTATTTATTCTTCTAACTGCATTGGTTGTAATGATGCAAATGAGGCAATTGAGAAATGTAACTTGTTATAAATGTGCTGTTTAGAAATTTAATGCTGAATTGAATATAGTATGTTTCAAGACCCAGGCACGGTGAACAATGTGATTTGGGAACTGTGAATTATGCAAATTACATGCCAAAATTATGTGGCAATTTTCTTCATTAAATGACATTTACTTTTGAAATCTAATTATGCACATTTTATTCTACAAATCAATTTAGTAATACTCTGCTAGATTGATATAGTGTAGTCATCTTGTAATTCATCTGAGAGTAATAATAAATTACTACAATTTTCGAACATTCCTTAATATCGGCAGAATTGTCTAAGAGTGGTCATCAGGCCATTCCTTACTGTAAGCCCACTTTTTGTGAAGAAGTAGATTAATTAAAACTGAATCTACTATTTAAGGTAGAACACCTTACTCAAAATTTATCAGTCGTAACACGGAGAAAACTTAAACTACTGTGCATACAATGGCAAATTCTAAATTTCCAAAGTCCCTTAAATAGCATACTGGCTAACATTGTTGCTCTGTACTCAAGAGGTTCCCACATTGGCTTTCCACTTGGTCACATTTTACTGGTTTGGATCCCAAAGTGCTGTTCCTATTAGCCTATCTGAGAATAAAGTGGACTAATTTAAGCGACTAAGCATTCTCAGATAGATTCTTTGGGATCCAAACCAGTTAAATGTGACCCAAGCTGAAAGCAAATATAGGAACTTCTTGATTACAAAACAAACAATTCTAATTAACCTACTTCTAAAAAACATTGAGCTTACAAGGGGGTATCAGAAAGTTTTAATTATCACCATGAACTAAATAAAACAGAAGCTTTATTTCAAGTTGTGGTCTTTAAGACTTACCCACATAGTCACCATGGAGATGCATACATTTCTCCCAGTGTATCTTGACCTTCCTCAGTCCTTCATTGTACAAGTCCTCAGATTGCATCGAAAACCAGTGTTCCACCTCTTGCATGACATCATTTATCAGAGTGGATTTTTCATTTCAGGGAACAAGAAAAAGTCACTCGGGACGAGATCGGGAGAATAGTGTGGATGCAGCAAGATTTCATACGAGATGGGTGAGTGGGTGCATTGTTGGTAAGGTAATGGACCATGGAACCCAGCATGTTGACACCTTAGACATGTGGAGTTGGACGTGAATAATTTTCCACACACTGCCGTAACTAAGACCAGTTGGCAAGCATGATGATGTGGAAAGTGATGTACTTACCGGCCTTCCAGGATTAGATGCCCCCCTTTCTTCACTGTAGCTGCATTGTCCGTGAGTGATGGTCGTCCACTTCTTGACTTGTCTGTGAGGGATATGGGGCCACATGGGGAAATTCCTCTTCCACCTCACAACAGTGTCATATGACTGGAAATCATCACCATAGACAGCCTTCATTTCATCATGAATTTGTTGGGCACGGTAACCCTTCAAATGCAGGAACTTAATCATGCTGCAAGCCTCACAATTCCCCATCTTGCAGGTTACCCACATCTACCATTACGTGCCAAAAAAGTAAGAACTGAGGACATTTTTACACCCTCATGCACACAAGGATCAGTGATTACACTGGTGAAATTTTATTCACATAGCTCAATAACTTCTGGATGGTAATTAAAACTTTACGATACCCCCCGTACAATTAGAAATGAGTCAATCCTGCTGATATTAATACGGAATGCTCAGAGACCAATTGTTAACTTTCGTAATTAATGAGCCTACTGAAGCTCCATTCCCCACTTACTATTTGAAGATTAGAGGGAAAACGTCAGTCATACCTGAAGAAAGGAGAGCTGAGGGTCCAAGTAAGTCTTCATTGATGTACGGTGTGACATCATCAAGCTCTTCTCCGCCACAAAAAGCTGCACTGTCTGTTGCCTGGCTCTCCACCATCTCCAACCACTGAGAGTTGTGCCAGCGAAACTTTTCCAACTTAATACGCTGGGCCCATTCCTCATGGCCTTCCTATGAACACACAAACAGCTACAGGTCAACTAACTTCTAATCTGAACACTATGCTGCATGCACACACATAATGTATTTGTGTATTACCTTACACCTGACAAACTGCAGAAATTACAGAAACATTTTGACCAACCATACTGTTCACTTATGGTAACATGTGGAATCTGTATTACTACAGGAGTCTGTCCTCTGAATCTCAAATCCCAAATGTTAGATGAAATGCTTCCATTAAAATAGTGTTTCTTATGAAATTTGTTTTAAGTTTTTGGAACCATTTATGTATCATTTCTCTTAGCAAATATTATTTAAAAAATGCCACTATAAAATTGGCCTTATTTTCTTTTTAGGTAAAAGCATTTTAAATAATTTATTTCTGAGCAAGCGTACACCTGAATCATCTACCATATTAAGGAAGTATGTAAAGTTCATTATTATACCATCAGAATGGATCATGATGAGTGTTGTCATATGTCCCAAATATCTTCTAAGCTAAGCTCTAAACAAGAGAAATTTCTTGATCTTTAAAAACTTACCGCTATTATATCCAATGTTGCATCACACACTTTTCGAACCTCTTGATTCTTGTCATTCATTAAATCAACAAGGTATGCTGGTGCCTCTGAAAGCAGATACAGTAATGTAAGATATCTACATGAAAAGAGCTACAAACTTGACTTAGCTATTTGTAAAGGGTGATTTTAAAAACGATGGTGCAAAGTAAACCCAATTTATTCATACGAGACTGAGCCTAACATAACTGTAATAATTACATAAAAAAGCACATTAAATATCCAAGATTTACCTGTACATTACAAGTCTTCAATGTGCACATGTTGTTGGTAAGGTGGCAGATGTGCAGTCCAGTTATGCCCAGATGTATCCCAGAATATTCTTGGGACAAATCAACTCCACTGCCTCAGAGATGCATTGTTTCAGCTCATCCAAATGCTGTGACATGAGAGGGCAGATAGACAGAGCGCATCCTTGATATACCCCCCCCCCCCAAAAAAGCCACAGTGCTAAATCTAGCAATTGCAACAGCCAGAGCACAAGAACATATTTGGGGGGTCCAGGGGGTCTGTACCCCCCTCCCCGAAAGACTTACCAACCTCAAACACTAAAAATGAAGACTTACTAACTAGAAAAATTAAATAATGAAATATTAAAATAACACAAATTAAATAATGAAAATATACTTGTTGTTTAATCGAGGGTTATTTATTTCCGCTTAACTTATTGGAAGGCAAGGATTATATTGGGATCATAAGACTTTGAATAACAGTACCGTAGAAGATTTATGCAAGATTTATTACTACTTATAATAATAATATGCCTAAAATTGTACCAGCAACTTTACTTTTCATCAACTGCATCTAACATTCTTTTCTGGTGTTCAATAAAAGTTTAATTCTCTATTTGACATTAATTTCCTTGCCACAGCAGTTTCTTTTTTACCGACCTCAACATGTACGTAAGCTAAATAATGAATATGTACTTTTGTATCACTATCCTTACTGTTGTTACCTATTCATATAATAACAATATGTTAATTAGTTTGAATATTTTAATTAATACTATTTTAATTAACATCTTACAATTATTTTAAATTAAACATTATTATTATTATTATTATTATTGAGACACTTTGTTTGGATCAGATTTTTCTACCACTGGGCTTAATCACATCAATGACTACCAATGATTGAATAATTAGATGGAAAAAAAAAGAATGAAGACATCGAAACACCAATGTTCTGGTCAGAACTCAAAAATACAAAGAAACTTACCTGTTTCCTGAATGAGGTAGTCTTTTGTTGAACTGTGAATGCATATTTGGTAGAAAACGTAAACTATTTGCAACACCACTTCATCATCTTCTTGCTTAGCTAAAAATAAGCAATCATTTTGATTTTGTGAGATACATACTCAAATAATCATAATATTGAGATACTAATAAATTGTAACTTTATACAACAGTTGAGTTGACACCTATACCATCAGTTTGAATTTTATGACAGGTATAAAGGTCAAGTTCCCCTTGCACATAGCACTGTTCCATAAAGGCATGCGAGGCAACAACTCAGTGTAGGTCTACTCATTGCTGCAAGCCAGGAAAGCCTGTAACAAGCAGTAAGACTGGAACTACTCAATATTCTGATGTTTATAACTATTCTGAAAAACTCATAATGACAAGTGGAAAAAATGGTTAGTATATATCTAATACCTGTTACAAGTAGTTTCTTCCTAAAAGCATATTCATTTCGCATGTCTCCTGCTTCCATTGTTTGTAGATTGATGGCATCTTGAATGAAGGTGATACTGCATTTCTGTTGAGTTTACGTTAGCTGCCAGGTATTGGATTTTTGCCACTCCGTGGTGTGAAGGACTAGGAAGTGGTGTCAGCTGAACTGTGTGGTTGAAGCTTCTTGCAGTCAGGAATCTTCAGGGGCATCGTGTATCATTTGGTATGACTTTGTCTCCCCACTTTCCTCCCTCTCGTGGAAACAACTACTACGACCTGCAGAATGGCATATAACACTACCTAGCACTTGAGAAGATCCAGTGCTGCCAAGTGGCATAAAATTAAGCCTGTGTCAGCTGATTGAATGATAGTGAAAAATTGGGTGTGCATCAGCACCGTAGATTATGTATCTCAACATGATACCACCAAACTGCAGGCAATAGAAGCAGCAGATCTCTCAGAAATTAATGAGATTTTAAAGAAGAAAACGGTGACATAGAAAATGGAACCCACTTCCAGCAAAGAAATTCAAATTCCTACAATTTTCAAGCATCCATATCATTATTGCCACTTTTACAGGGATTACTGAAAATAAGACTTTCAGTGGTAACATAACCAATACTAACATATAATTAAATCAGTGATTCACATCCAGGATACCAAGGGTGATGTATAAACTTATCAACGCAGACGAAAAATTACATTGGAACATTGCCAGTCTTAAAAATTATTCTTAAAAAATTAATAACGACCTTGCAGTAAGTTTAAAATTTTCTTTCTTTTTTAAATACAGGGTGGCTACAAACAAGCAGGAAATGAAATTCCCTGACTTTTCCAGGTTTTCCAGGACAAAATTTACATTTTTCCCTGACAATTACAAACTAAACTAAATCGATGTTTTTGCAAATGGAAATAATAAACTCATACAGATCCACGTATGGTTTGACTAAGTACCAATATTATCTTCTATTAAATTCACTTAATTTCTCTATTCTCTATGATTTGAATTCAAACTGCAAAATAGTGAATTTGGAAAATTATTACACTTCACAAGCTAAGGAAGGATTACGAAATTTTGTCATACGCAGTAAGTTTAAAATAAAATACTTGATTATTTTTAAAGTTATGACTAAATGAGATAAGAGTGAAGAGTGATTGATTAAGAAATACAATTTGTAATTTATCAGTCTCCTTATACATTCTCGGTATTATATGTTGATATTTCCACTGATGTTTGGAACCCTCTGCTTGCATAAACTATGAGTGCGTACTCATTTTTCAATGCATAAAGCTACTTCTCTTTCTCTCTGTAAAGCAAACAACTTAACTCTTGCATATAAGTGAAACAACCAACTGAATCGAACAAAAGAAAGTGTCATATTTCCTTACATTATCAATGGGATTTCTGCTTCAGTATCAGTATATCCAAGTGAAGTGCTGAGAAACTGACAATATGCAGTTATACCATTAATGCTGACGAAAAGGGTATGTAAGTATTAGAAATTTAATGCAAGGAATTTACAGAATTGCATTGTATAGGTAGCTGATTTAGCTAACCAACACATTAAAACAGGAACACACTAATAATAAAAGCTTCTGAAAGTTCATATAGGAGGGGCATCCTGAAAAAAGCTCCAATGGTGCCTATACGCAGCACTAGTGGTCGGAGAGTGACACACACACATGCAGGCAGGAAGAAGTGGCATGTAGCTGTAATCTGGTACAGTTGCAATGTAGCCGGTTTAGGACAGTTCTAGGTTAAAGATTGCTGCTCTCATAAAGTCTCCCACCGACTGCGATGTAGCCTACATTGCATGCTCAGAATTTGGCACAGAGCCACCAGCAATCGTGTGAGTTGTGCAGACCGGACGTCGTGAGTGATAGTATGGTCAGACGATGGTGCAGACAATTCACGGAAGGCCAATCGAATGTGCACAACCCCATACAGCTGAGTACACACAGGCCCTTTGCATCACTTCAGGTGAGAGATCTTAGACCACTCCCTGTACAACCCTGGCCTTGAATGTACAGACTTTCATCTCTTTGTTTAACTGAAGAGGTTTCTGGCAGGGCAAGGATTTGACAGCTACACTGCGGTAGAGATAGTTCCAGTCTTTGATGTCAGACACATATACCATGGGCATACAAAATTTAGTGCCATGCTACGACACATGCCAGAACAACGGTGGTGATTATGCCGAAAATTAGGTAAGGACTCACCGTTAATAATGCAATAAATTACGACTGATATTCTTGTTTTATTTATGCCTAATCGGTAGGGACCTTGATAATTTCTTTTCTTTTCTTTTTCAAATTGGTGTATTTTCTTATTTTTTTTATTTTTTACTATACGGTGTTATTTTTCCCAAAATTCACATTTTCATTTTAGCGCATTTTCTGGCAAATATCTGAAATTATACCTTCATGGTGTTTTTAAACTACGGTTTCAAATTGTAAGTCACATGGCTTACGCCTCTTCACGAGAGTTTGATATCTTGAAAGTTATTTTGGGAAAGTTATTTTCCATACCCCTTTATTAATTTTAAGGTAAGGATTTTAGATAATGGAATTTTGGTGTGGAGTTAGGGCCCCACACTTTCTTGATCACGGCTGAAGGTGGGGGTGATGTGATCAGAACCACACTCCTGGCTACCTTTATCCCCTCAAGGTACCAGCTTCATATGATGCTGGGTGGGCGCCTGAGCAGTTTGAATAGGTGGAAAACATCCCGGTTCTCCCCTGCAGGGGATCGAACCCGGGTCTCTCCCATAGTAGCCATATGCCCTAACGACTGAGCTCCATTATTACTCGCTCGACAAATGCCGATAGTGCGCACTTAGCTCGGTAATTCAAAACATATCTCGTGCAGCAAATACGAAGATGTGGCTCCCGTGTGACGGTAGATACGCACTCGATCTCCTGTTAGAACCCTGCCACTTTGCTCTGTGATGCAAATGGTTTTGATAGAAGTTGAAAATATCGTGGGAGATAAATGATTTAATGTGGCTGTTGAAATTATTCCACGTACGTAGAACTCTATAGTTTACTCTTGAGTAAAATGTTGGAAAACTTGCATGTTCTATGTACTCAAACATGGTCCAGAAAAGACAAGGATGTTGGATTTCATGGAATTTTTCGTTGTTTTAGGACATTTCTTTAAAAAAAATCGCTAAAAACGCCAACAATTCGCATTCTTTGCCAAATTCGCAATATTTCGATATTTCGAATGGGCAAAAAATGTGTCCAGACATCACTGCACATTCCTAAACATAATTTCACAGCAATTACCATTTTTCACGGTTTTGGCATTTTGCAAAAAATCAATGTACCTACTAATTGGAAATTACTTTCTGGCCACCCCTCGTATAAATCAGTAGATGGAAAGTGAAAATTTAGCAGGGCTGGCAGAGAAAAGTCAATTCTTGAAGGAAGTGATTTGCAGTTATGATTGAATGATTCAAGTAAATATGATATTAAATTATTTACGTATTTATTATTAGTATTTTATTTCATAATAGCTATTAGACAATAACTTCACTCAGTGAGATATAAATGACCATCTCTCACGAGAGTAAACAGACAGGACAGAGTGTGGCGTAAATTTCATTGGAATACTAATGTTGCAGTAAATTTGAGGTTGGGAGCATGCACTTGCCAATTTTTATAACGTTCACCAATGCACATGTATGTTTCACTTTTTTGTGATAGTATTCAATATATATCCCGTTTGGTTGGATTCTTCTTGATATCTAAGAATATTGCAATGTCATTGTAAACGTATGTTAACTTGTGCGAAACCAGTAATACGTCAGGATGATAAAAGAAAGCCTTCGTAAGGACTGCTACATTCAATAAGGTGAAGTGAGCCAGAAGAGTAATAAAATTCCAGCAGCATATTTGCAGTCTAAAGCTCTTCTTGTTTATGCATGCAATTTTTGTTCGATGTTGCAGTCCATGCAATTTCTGTTGCATGTTGTCGGGTGGCGATATTCGACAAAAATCGTATATATCAATGGAACATATTTGTTTCCATGTTCTTTCAGTTTGCCCAACAAAATGCCTTACTATGACGCCCGACAACTATCGGACGGCGCCACCTTACAAGTCCCCTTACTACTCCCATACGGACAAGAAAAAAATGATAATTCAATGCATTTTCCACGTAATATTTAGAGGCTTAACCTTTACTCCACCGAGGATACCAACCATATGGTATCATCAGAGTAAGGTCGTACTGGACCGATGATACCATAAGGTATCATGGTGCTAATTACAAAATGAATGTGCTTCTTGGACCTTCACACTCTTATGTTTGGGTGGAAAATGACACAGTCTGGAGCAAGCCTGGGAAATTCATATTGATGACCAACCTCCCCCCTCTCCGCAACATATCCATGCCACATTTCCGAACAGAGTTTCACATTTTGGCTCATTATTCAACTTGTATGGCACCCAGGAACATGAAACATTTATGTTTTTTTTTCATTGAAATTCGAGAGTCGCTCCCCCCAAACCCCCTTTCCTCGGTTCGGCGTTCTGAATTGTACACGGTTGCATGCTGTGATGTTTTAGCTGCAAAACAAAACTTATCCGAAGTAGATTGCCCCCATAGTAGCAGTTATAACAATTTTCCTCCAAACATGCAAATTACCTATTTTTCGTAAAAAAAAATATCACATTTTGGCATATTATTCAACTTGTAATGCATCAAAGAACATGAAACACGTTTCAT
>NC_139229.1:128407776-128526422 GCF_977018435.1 Lepisma saccharinum
AAAATAGTGATTAAAAACAAAGCAATTAGGAAAAAAATACCGTATAAAGGTTTAAAAATACTGCGGGCTTCATTCTCAATGCAGAACAAAGCGTGGGATTTCTTCAACGAGGCCTGCTGATGTGGATGGGCCTTGAAAAGATAAAGCTGCCAATGTTTTTGCAACATCCTCATCTTGCAAACCTCCAACAATAAGTGAATTTCTTGATATAACTTCTGCGTATTCTTCTAAGTCTTGACTATATCTGCAAAATGAATAAGCAAAATGCTGCACAACAAATTTTAGCATAGTTACTCATTTGCTTCCTTCCCCTCTCTGGCATCAGGAAAATTCTGACAGTTCACCAAACTTGGCAGACACCGTACCGTGGCCTCGGAAAAGCATGGATTAAATGCTTTCAAGATTAATGTGGAGTTTTTCCCCGTTATTTAAAAACAGACTCTGTGATTATTTATATTAGTGTAGTTTATATGAATCTTTTTGGCTTAATTGTGTTCTTAATATTATATGCTACACAAAAAAAAGTGTAGTCAATCCCTAAAAAAACAAATAAAAAAAACAAAAAAACTTGTGAATGTAATCACTTTGTTGGGTATACCACTATAATTTTGAAAGACCTTTAACTTGTTCAGCTAATCTTCCATCATTAAATGCTGTATAATCAATGTGAATGATGACATCAGAAATTTTGTTGGTATCAAACCTATTAGCAGCAGGCTGGTATTGAGTTTCCGCTCGCAATTTTTCCACAACAGTCTACACTTTTCCAACCAAGAAAAATAAATAAAATTAAGCTTGGATAGGTTAATCGAGACTGGGCACGAAGGTTAAATAAAGTGGGATCCAAACCACTGTCCAATGAACCTACACTGAACACTCAGCATGGGACCCCTTTATTACAAGACAACAGTGTTACTACCACAATGCCATTAGGGAGATCCCATAATAATAAATGTGTTTTGAACCAATATATCCTAATGGTAAAATTGTGAACCTTTGCATAAAAAATTGATGATAGAATTCCACTCTGACATTGCCAAGTGTTAGAAGTTGAAAATTCTCACTTACTCATTAGGCTATTTGTGCACACAGTGGAATTAAAACAAAAACTCAAATATCCTACATTTGACCACATAACACACTATTCTGAAGATGAAGACTGAATGAGTCTCTGATACGTTGGTGTATAAAGAACCAGGTACAGTGGTTCCATGAAATACCTAACTTTTCCATGGCCCTTTCACTCAATCTGATTTAAATCTCTGTGGGAATCCTGAAATAACAGACAGGTAAATATGTGATGGTGAAATGGTAATACAATATGAAAAGGGTTTTGAGAAAAAATCCACATGGATAATGAAACTGGATTTTTACTTCACAAAGGCTCACAATGTCACATTATCGAACCCTAAAATATGATACCAGAGAGTGGATCAAAGTATATTAGTCAATAACATAAGTCAACAACATTTTACATGATAAAAGTTTTATGGCTAACGCTAATGCATTAGCAGATGAAAAAAAAAAAAGATCATGCATGTTTTACTCAAAATTTTGTTGATTTTGAATCGTAACAAACACACACATACTAGGGACGTTCAATATATGTTTCCCTGTGCTATAAAATATTGTATAAAGCAATGCTATTAAAAAGAAGCACATGGTTGACAAGCGCCATCCTTCGTCTACAAGGAACAACAATCAATTCGTTATCAGACGTGAAGGCGCATGCGCTCAAGGGCGAAAAGTAAATGCTTGTTCGGAAAACGCAGGCTCGCGTCATAAGGAGTTCAGAAGCATGGATGCTAAGGGCGTTCTGCTTATGGACTTTTTGGAACGAGGAAGAACAATTAATGCTGACCGTTATTGACAAACAGTGGATAAACTGAAAAACGCAATTCGACATAAGCGATCAGGCCTCCTGTCAGCTGGTGTCATTCTTCTTGACCATAACGCTCTGAAAAATGCAATTCGACATAAGCGACCAGGTCTCCTGTCAGCTGGTGTCATTCTTCTTGACCATAACGCTCGACCCCACTCAGCAGTGAAAACACAACACAAAATTGAAGAATTGGGGTGGGAACGGTTGCCCCACCCTCCATACAGCCTCGATTTAGCACCGAGTGATTTCCATCTTTTTCCGGTGTTAAGTCTGAATTGCAAGGTTACCATTTCGAAACAGATGAAGAAGTGAAGCGGAATGTGAGAATAGTGCTCAATAGCCAGAGACCTGATTTTCTTGCAAAGGGTATGGACAAATTGGTGCAACGGTGGGACAAATGCCTGAATCTCTATGGGGATTATGTGGAGAAGTGATGAAGGATCCTCCTACACATGTATGTATAGTTTTCTAATGTATCTTCAAAATAAATTTATTTACAGCATATGGAAACTTATATATTGAACAACCCACGTACATATTTGAAAACAGATTTATATAAAAGGACCACACTGAACAATAAAAATACACAGTACATAAGGGTGGAAACTAGTCAAAATTTCTGACATCCGCTCAAAATAATGAAAAAACTGACCCTTAAATTAACATTTTTGAACTGAAACATTTTAAAACATTATTATTCAACATCCCCACGCACATTCAGGCCAGTTCCACACTGGATCTGACAAGACACGCAATGTGAAGCAATACGAGGGACACATGGCATTTTGATTCAGACAAAACCAAACTCATGAAAGTAGCATTTTGTCAGAAACTGTTACAAGGTGACTCAGGTCAAATGTTTCATCTGGTGTGCATACACCCATAAGAACTTATGGTAAAACCTTACTTGAGACAGTTTGCAACAAGAATGATGCAATGTGTCATGTTGGCTCGTGTGTGGGGCTGGCCTTATCTAATCTTTTAAGAAGATAATGTGATGTTTTCATTATTGTACTTTCATGTTTACATTTTGTATGAAAATATCACAATTAAGACATTGTAAACAAAGGAGAAATAGCAACATAATACAGTAGGGAACAGAGAAGAAAACATGGGCCTCAAACCATACTATTTCAATTTTCAGTAATGGTTCTCATAACTAGGCTAAAATCAATAATGGTTATTAAGAATGTTGCATCTTTTAACTGAACCTGTCATCTCACTAGGAAGATAGTATGTCTTTCCAAAACGATATAACAAAAATTTTAAAAATCAGAAACTAAAATAGTGAAAAACATGCTAAGTTTACTGTTTCTTAAAGAAACTGAAGCACTATAAATGAAGCACTGATCCTTATGATTCAACTCAACTTACTGATACACTGGACACATTAATCAGGTTCTTCCAAGCCAATGTCTCTTTTATTCTCACTTTCTTAAGCACAGCTATTTCTTATTCAAGAAATTAAAAAAAATCTCTCTCATTCCATACTGATTTCTTACTACCGAGAGAGCTACCAAAACAAATTGTGGCTTCTCCAATAATTTTCACAACTTAGATCTCTGTATAATTTTTTTTCACAGTTAAATCTGATATAAAAATAACATCCTTGCAGTTTTTAGAAAGTTACTTTTTAAAAGTAATTGTGTTAGTTACTCATTTTAAAAAGTAACTCGGTTATTGGTACTTGAAAGTAACTGTAAGTTACTTCTATTTCCTTTCTGCTGGAAATTTTCTTGCAAACGAATTACACACAATGAACAATCATTAATTGTAATGAAATAACTGCATGAAGACTTATTTGTGTTTTATTTATATTTTTTGTCAGTAGCATACGCAGGATTTTATCAGGGGGGGGGGTTATTTCTAAAACTTTCTCCAAATTTAAATTACCATTGTTTTATTATACTTTAATTAAATAATAATACTCATAATTAATTAATAATACTTATAATTAATTAATTAGCTGAATTACTACTAATATCACTACTACTATTACGTAGTAGAGATCTCCATAAATATAGTATTTATGAAAGCAATAGAACAAAATTACTTTCTAGTCATTCGATTTTTATCAAATTCTGGGAGAATTTTCTTATTTCTTAGTTACGAAATAATTGTCTGGTCAACGAGGCGAGACATTTTAAATGTGATGATAATACATAAAAACAAGGAAATATATTAAAATAAATTGAAATAATCAAAGAATGGAACTCATCCAAGGAGCTGCGGTTGTCTGGTCGGTAGAGCGTCTGACAACCACCCGGGAGATCCGGGTTCGATAATCGATTCCCGGAATTGGTTGGAATTTTTCCAGCTTCTTCCTCGCATAAAAGTACCCGATAATTCACATCTAATTTGTCTCGCTGTTCTTATCAACAAAATATTTTTCCAGTAGTTAAGCTTATTGCCGTTTGAATAATTGTATAGTCAACAAGGTGAGACATTCAAACTTGCTGCGGTAAACAATGGGAAGGTGCACTGGTGACTGTATTCTTGTCTGCCTAGCCTTTGTCTATACATTAGCTGCTTACAGTGAAGCAAGAACTTTTTTAAGTTAATTCTCATTGTTCACACAAAAAATATATGTTCATTGAACACTGGCGTACGTAGAGGGGTGGCTGATGGGATTACAGCCCCTACCGAAATTTTGAGAAAATTAATTTTCAAATAAAAATCCGTTAAGAACTTTAAAAAATCAAAATGCATAAATGCGAAACCTCTTTTAAAGTGAGTCCCGATTACCATTTTTGTCTTTGAATACAATTATTTTAATTGACTGAAAAGCTCCAAAATTACAAAATATTTTATTCCAAAACGAAGTCATGCACTATCCACATTTACTATTCCAGACCTTCCCTAAAAAAAATATCCTGCATACGCCAGTGTATTGAACATTGTTGCAACTGAGATAAAAAATAACTTTTCTCTCTTTTAAATCATAGTTGCCCTCATATTTTATTTTCAAGAATTCGTGTTAATTTTCAAGGCATTCACTCTGAAAGATGCGTCTGTTTTGAATGCTGTGCTTTTCTCCGTGCTGAATGGAAATAATAATTCAAATGATTAGTAGTAGTAGTAGTAATAGTATTGTCCCAGATCTTTGACTGTGATAAATTGGCCACTTATTTTTTTCCACGGCATTTTTCATAATATTTCACAAGTTCAAGGGAGAGGGAGTGAAACCTCCTAACCTCCCCCATTGCATACAGCACTGTTTTTGGTACATAATAGAAGTCTTCATATTTTTACATCTTTTATTTTATTCTCTCTAAACACTTTCTGTTATTAAACAAGAAAGTCCACTCACTTTTAAATTAATCTTTTTTATTAGAAAAGTAACTATATTCAATTATTCAAGGTAAAAAA
Source organism: Lepisma saccharinum (assembly GCF_977018435.1). Classification (NCBI taxonomy): domain Eukaryota; kingdom Metazoa; phylum Arthropoda; class Insecta; order Zygentoma; family Lepismatidae; genus Lepisma; species Lepisma saccharinum. The sequence goes on from NC_139229.1 coordinate 128,413,028, forward strand.
AAATCTTACATTAATACGAAACAAAAGTATTCTATTTAATAGTTAGGAAATGTACTTTTCAAATCGAATATGGGTCCATCCTAGTGTTAAATCATTAGAGCAACCAAAATCAGTCTGATTTCACTAAGATGAAGAATTTTATGAGAACTTACTGAATTTTTTTGTAATTTTGTTATTTAGCATCTCTTTTCTGCCACTTTTTGGCTAATTATGATAATGAGTGATGATTACATCAAATTGATGAAGGAACACTCACAAAGATTATATATGCCAAAGGCAGAGCTTTAACCTGGGAACTTTGGTGACGAGATCAAAAATCCACCAAGTAACATGCTCAGCCATCAAGTTGGCATGAGAATTTGGAAAAGCATCATCAAATATACGCAGGCTTGTAAGCAGCTTGGAACACAGGAATTGTTTGGGCATTCACAAGGTTAAATTCCCCATTGTGTAAATAAAAGTAATTTCCCTGCTGACAAATTTACTGGGCAAACTACTGCACACAAGCATGGCTAAGTGTAAATAATGGCTGCTTGTGACCGATTTAGATTTTCCTACCAAAATAGGCATGCAGTAAAAATATCTCACAGACCAATTAAAAAATTGTACTACTCACCTACTTCTTGGTCTACTAGAATGTTTAGATTTTATGCTGCAACCATCGAAATCATCTGCTTCATCCAAAGCCACATGAGATCCTACACAAGGTGACAATAAACAAGTATGTTATACACATAGTGATCTGTACATGTACACTTACATGGTCATATTTAATAATAATAATAATAAAAAAGATTTTAACCTGTACAATGAAGACACACAGGAGTTGGTGGAATCTCATCTATAGATTAGGTGTAATCAGCACCATGCTTCCATCCCATTATCACCTGTAACCCCAACTATCAGAAGTAAGGCTTGGTTTGCACTACTGCAAATTGTTTGGTTCGATTTTGTTCATTTAATGTTGCTTTTCTGGGACTTTTGACTAATTGCAACAAAGGGGATAAATGGTGATAAGAATGATGACACACAATCACAAATAAATATCGATAACACAACACAAAACCCACATAGGAATATCTGGCTGTAGGTCCAAACCCGAGCTTTGTTGGCCTGCAAAAATGCCACCCTGGAAGAGAGGTTGACATTTGAGCACCCTTACTGCAAATAGTAATTCTATTAGAGCATAACTCACAGTCTGCCATGGTCATATGACCTACCCCTTGCTTGTTGTTGCTGAAAACAACACATGCCACACCTGATAACAAACCTTTGCCATGTCTTCTCCCTCTTACCGACTGTAAAGTTCCGTATTTCCAAGTAGCTTTCTTTTAATTTTTTTTCTTCTTCTTCTTCTTCTTCTTATTTTTTGTCTGATTAATTTCAAAGGATCCGCTGCCTTCATTAACACAATTCTGCTTCTAAGATGAAGTATCTCTGTCCTAGATGCCAAAACCTGGGTTAATAAAGCCAAAGTCCTTTACAATCAATTAGACAACAAACAAAAGAGCAATGCTCATTCCCATGCTTGTTAGATGTCACTCATCATCATCATTCTTCGCCGTTTCCTGCCTCTGGTTGGGTCGGCATAGAAGTCAAGCCTTTCCTTTTTTCCACCACTCCTCTCTTTCCACGATGTTCCAATCTTGTCATATTTTCCTAACACTCTCTGCTATCTGTTCTTTCCACCGACATCTTGGTCTCCCTCTTAGCCTTATTCCTACTCCTTGTACATTGTAAGCTCTTACTGGTAGTCTTTTTGCATCCATCCTCTTCATGTGTCCGAATCATCTCATCTGTGCCTGGTCTATCCTGTCCCGAAGCTTCACCACACCCACTGTTTGTCGGATCTCCTCATTCCTTATTCTATCCCTTCTAGTCTTCCCCAATATACTCCTTAAAAATTTCAACTCCACTGCCTGCATCTTTCTTTTGTCTCTCTCTGTCGTTGTCCAAGCCTCTGCTCCATACGTAATTATTGGCACATAGTATGTGTTATATATTTACCTTCTTGCATTTCATAGGTTTCATATTAATCTTCGGACGCTTTTGTATAGTCCACCACCCATTTGTCCTCTTCTGTTTTCATCCTCATCCATTCTTCCACTTCTCTCAATTAAGCTTCCTAGATATTTGAAGTTTCCACTATCCTCAACTCTTCCGTGTCCATCTTTATTCTTGGTTCATTTCTGGCTCTGTTACTTGTTGTTATTAGCACCTCACTCTTTTCTACACTGAATTTCATTCCTGCTCTTCTGATTACCTCATTCGAACTATCAAGCTGTCTCTGTACTTCATCCCTGTTTTGCCATATTACTAAGTCATCAGCAAACAACAGGACCTTTATCTTTTCCCCCACCTCTTCGCTAATTGCATCCATTGAATTGTGAAGAGCAGTGGGGAAAGAGCACTTCCCTGTTTTAGTCCATTATTTATACTGAACCACTCTGTTCTTCCCACTGGTGTCTTCACACAGCTCAGGTTGGCCTTGTATGTGTTCTGCACTCTACACACTCTCTCTTTCTCGACTCCTTTCTCTCTTACAGCCTTGCAAATCTTTGTTCTGTTCATGCTATCGTCTGCCTATTCTATATCTAGGAATGCCATAATCAAATCATTTCGATACTCGTAGTGCCTTTCCTAAATTTGGCTTATGGTGAATATCAGACCCACTGTTGATCTGCCTCTTCTAAATCCATACTGTTCCTCTCTTACGTTCAGCTCTGTTACTTTCCTTATTCTTTCCTCTAATATTTTCTCATACGCCTTTGCTGAGTGACACATTAATGTTATTCCACTGTAGTTTTTACATTTCCTTCTGTCACCCTTCTTGAATATGGGAACTATTAGTCCCTTTGTCCAATCTCTTTGAACTTCTCTCTCTTGCCACACTGTTTTCAACACTCTGTACAGCCACTGCACACCAATCACTCCAGCTCCTAGTATCATTTCCACTGGCACTTCATCTACTCCAGGTGCTTTACCTCTCTTCATTCTCTTCAGAGCTTCCTCCACTTCTTTCCATATGAGATTCGCTTTATCCTTCCAGTTTTCTATTTCCTTCATGTTCATTTCCTTTTTTCACGTTCAGCAATTTCTCGAAATGATTTCTCCACATTCTCCTTATTTCTTCATCCTCTTCTACAATGTTTCCCCTTTTATCACTTAGCTTACAACTGTCTCCTCTTTCTCTTCTCCTCTCTCTCACTAATCCATACAATACTTTCTTGTTCCCATCTACATCTTCTTCTACGAGGGTCATTCAAGGAAAAAGTTTCCCTATGTTGCAAAAAATTTATTTCTTAAGTTACAGACAAAAATCAAGTTGCACCAAGTAGCATGGTCCTTTCTCACTTTTCAACATAATTTCCAAGGTGGCACAAGCATTTATCCCATCGTTGCACAAGTTTTTGAAAGCCATCTGCAAAAATTCGGGGTCCAGGGAACGAAGAACACTTTTCACGGCTGTTTCCATTCCATCGACGTTTGTTTGAATTCTGGAGTGTAGTGATGAACGAAGCTCTCGTTCTGAGTCACAATACGGCAGAGAAAGTTGTTCCCTTCATTGTGGTACCGGGTCAGAGAATCCAGGCAACATGTCATACACATCGTGAGATGTTCTGCAGAGTTGTTGTGGGACCCAACGCGATGAAACCTTCACATATCCCAAATTTTCGTGGATGATTTTCTGTGCAGTCCCGACGGAAATGTTCAAATCAGCGGCTGCTTCACAAACCTTGATTCGACGGTTGTCAACCAATGTTGCGTCACTGACTACAGATGGGCCACCGGGCCGATCTTCATCCAATATGCTTGTTCGTCCTTCAGAAAATGATTTGCACCACCTTCGCACCATTTGCACTGACATTACAGAGTCTCCATAAACAACAACCAGCTTCCTGTGGCTGTTGATAGGAGCAAGACCATTTGCCCACTCATACCGAATCACAGAACGAATCTCTTCTTTACTCCACACTGCCAAAACACGTTGTTCTGCCATGACTCGTTGCTCCTTATGACCAGGGTGGTCAGGGCAGGTTTTTCACTGTATGACTCCCGCTAATCACTCCACTTTCTTCTTGCCTCCTTTACTACTGTTCTTACCTCTTTCTTCTTTTCCACGTACTCTTTTTGTGCATTTTGTGATTTAACTTTAAACCATTTTCTAGATGCATCATTTGCATTTTTCACTGCCTCTCTAGTTCTTTCATTCCACCATGCTGTTTCTATCTTCTTTCTTTTCTTGCTTGTTCTTCCACATACCCATCGAAATTTGTCATTCCTCTCCTATGTGTTCTTCCAAGTCTTCTTCAAATTCTTCTCTCTCCTTCCTTGTACATCCTGTTTGTGGGGCATACACTTGAATTATTTCTATTACTTTCCCTCTTACATTTATTTTAGTTTAATTCTGTCATTTACCCTTTCTACTTCCTCACTTATTCCACTTCTGACTACAACTCAAACTCCACTTTGTCTTCCCTCTTCAGTCCCTGCCCCGTACAGTTTATAGTCTTTTCTCAAGTTCACTTCTCCGCTTCCTTTCCATTTCGTTTCGCTCATTCCAAAGATGTCGATCCCGCTTCTCAACATTAGATCCACAATTTCTTCAGTCCTTCCTGTCAGTGTTCCAATATTCAATGTCCCTATTCATAGCCCGTGTCGTCTCCAATTTCCAGTCCGGCTTGCTTCTTTCTTATCTAGATTTTTTTAATGTTTTCGGCTGTCGGCTAATTGGGCCTGTCACAAACTAATCGGGCTTGTTGCAGATGTCACTAGCATCGTCTATTAAAGCATCGATTATGTAATATGCATCATTTTCATGAATCATTTGATGTTTAAATTAGCATAATTTTAACACTGACCCAATAAAAGAAAGCCCACAATATGTATTTATTCTTCTAACTGCATTGGTTGTAATGATGCAAATGAGGCAATTGAGAAATGTAACTTGTTATAAATGTGCTGTTTAGAAATTTAATGCTCAATTGAATATAGTATGTTTCAAGACCCACGCAAGGTGAACAATGTGATTTGGGAACTGTGAATTATGCAAATTACATGCCAAAATTATGTGGCAATTTTCTTCATTAAATGACATTTACTTTGGAAATCTAATTATGCACATTTTATTCTACAAATCATTTTAGTAATACTCTGCTAGATTGATATAGTGTAGTCATCTTGTAATTCATCTGAGAATAATAATAAATTACTACAATTTTCGAACATTCCTTAATATCGGCAGAATTGTCTAAGAGTGGTCATCAGGTCATTCCTTACTGTAAGCCCACTTTTTGTGTAGAAGTAGATTAATTAAAACTGAATCTACTATTTAAGGTAGAACACCTTACTTTTATCAGTCGTAACACGGAGAAAACAAAATACTGTGTATACAATGGCAAATTCTAAATTTCCAAAGTCCCTTAAATAGCATACTGGCTAACATTGTTGCTCTGTACTCAAGAGGTTCCCACATTGGCTTTCCACTTGGTCACATTTTACTGGTTTGGATCCCAAAGTGCTGTTCCTATTAGCCTATCTGAGAATAAAGTGGACTAATTTAAGAGACTAAGCATTCTCAGATAGATTCTTTGGGATCCAAACCAGTTAAATGTGACCCAAGCTGAAAGCAAATACAGGAACTTCTTGATTACAAAACAAACAATTCTAATTAACCTACTTCTAAAAAACGTTGAGCTTACAAGGGGGTATCAGAAAGTTTTAATTATCACCATGAACTAAATAAAACGCAAGCTTTATTTCAAGTTGTGGTCTTTAAGACTTACCCACATAGTCAACCATGGAGATGCATAAATTTCTCCCAGTGTATCTTGACCTTCCTCAGTCTTCATTGTACAAGTCCTCAGATTGCATCGAAAACCAGTGTTCCACCTCTTGCATGACATCATTTATCAGAGTGGATTTTTCATTTCAGGGAACAAGAAAAAGTCACTCGGGACGAGATCGGGAGAATAGTGTGGATGCAGCAAGATTTCATATGAGATGGGTGAGTGGGTGCATTGTCGGTAAGGTAATGGACCGTGGAACCCAGCATGTTGACACCTTAGACATGTGGAGTTGGACGTGAATAATTTTCCACACACTGCCGTAACTAAGACCAGTTGGCAAGCATGATGATGTGGAAAGTGATGTACTTACCGGCCTTCCAGGATGAGATGCCCCCCTTTCTTCACTGTAGCTGCATTGTCCGTGAGTGATGGTCGTCCACTTCTTGGCTTGTCTGTGAGGGATATGGGGCCACATGGGGAAATTCCTCTTCCACCTCACAACAGTGTCATATGACTGGAAATCATCACCATAGACAGCCTTCATTTCATCATGAATTTGTTGGGCACGGTAACCCTTCAAATGCAGGAACTTAATCATGCTGCGAGCCTCACACTTCCCCATCTTGCAGGTTACCCACATCTACCATTACGTGCCAAAAAAGTAAGAACTGAGAACATTTTTACACCATCATGCACACGAGGATCAGTGATTACACTGGTGAAATTTTATTCACATAGCTCAATAACTTCTGGATGGTAATTAAAACTTTACGATACACCCCCCCCCCCCCCCCGTACAATTAGAAATAAGTCAATCCTGCTGATATTAATACGGAATGCTCAGAGACCAATTGTTAACTTTCGTAATTAATGAGCCTACTGAAGCTCCATTCCCCACTTACTATTTGAAGAATAGAGGGAAAACGTCAGTCATACCTGAAGAAAGGAGAGCTGAAGGTCCAAGTAAGTCTTCATTGATGTACGGTGTGACATCATCAAGCTCTTCTCCACCACAAAAAGCTGCACTGTCTGTCGCCTGGCTCTCCACCATCTCCAACCACTGAGAGTTGTGCCAGCGAAACTTTTCCAACTTTATACGCTGGGCCCATTCCTCATGGCCTTCCTATAAACACACAAACAGCTACAGGTCAACTAACTTCTAATCTGAACACTATGCTGCATGCACACACATAATGTATTTGTGTATTACCTTACACCTGACAAACTGCAGAAATTACAGAAACATTTTGACCAACCATACTGTTCACTTATGGTAACATGTGGAATCTGTATTACTACAGGAGTCTGTCCTCTGAATCTCAAATCCCAAATGTTAGATGAAATGCTTCCATTAAAATAGTGTTTCTTATGAAATTTGTTTTAATTTTTGGAACCATTTATGTATCATTTCTCTTAGCAAATATTCTTTAAAAAATTCCACTGTATAAAATTGGCCTTATTTTCTTTTTAGGTAAAAGCATTTTAAATAATTTATTTCTGAGCAAGCGTACACCTGAATCATCTACCATATTAAGGGAGTATGTAAAGTTCATTATTATATCATCAGAATGGATCATGATGAGTATTGTCATATGTCCCAAATATCTTCTAAGCTAAGCTCTAAACAAGAGAAATTTCTTGATCTTTAAAAACTTACTGCTATTATATCCAACGTTGCATCACACACTTTTCGAACCTCTTGATTCTTGTCATTCATTAAATCAACAAGGTATGCTGGTGCCTCTGAAAGCAGATAGAGTAATGTAAGATATCTACATGAAAAGAGCTACAAACTTAACTTAGCTATTTGTAAAGGGTGATTTTAAAAACGATGGTGCTAAGTAAACCCAATTTATTCATATGAGACTGAGTCTAACATAACTGTAATTAATTACATACAAAAGCACATTAAATATCCAAGATTTACCTGTACATTACAAGTCTTCAATGTGCACATGTTGTTGGTAAGGTGGCAGATGTGCAGTCCAGTTATGCCCAGATGTATCCCAGAATATCCTTGGGACAAATCAACTCCACTGCCTCAGAGATGCATTGTTTCAGCTCATCCAAATGCTGTGACATGAGAGGGAGGAGGGCAGATAGACAGAGCGCATCCTTGATATACCCCCCCCCCAAAAAAAAACAGTGCTAAATCTGGCAATTGCAACAGCCAGAGCACAAGGACATATTTGGGGGGTCCAGGATGTCTGTACACCCCTCCCCGAAAGACTTACTAACTACAAACATTAAAAATGAAGACTTACTAACTAGAAAAGTTAAATAATGAAATATTAAAATAACACAAATTAAATAATGAAAATATATTTGTTGTTTAATCGAGGGTTATTTATTTCCGCTTAACTTATTGGAAGGCAAGGATTATATTGGGATCATAAGACTTTGAATAACAGTACCGTAGAAGATTTATGCAAGATTTATTACTACTTATAATAATAATATGCCTAAATTGGTACCAGCAACTTTACTTTTCATCAACTGCATCTAACATCCTTTTCTGGTGTTCAATAAAAGTTTAATTCCCTATTTGACATTAATTTCCTTGCCACAGCAGTTTCTTTTTTACCGACCTCAACTGTACGTAAGCTAAATAATGAATATGTACTTTTGTATCACTATCCTTACTGTTGTTACCTATTCATATAATAACAATATGTTAATTAGTTTGAATATTTTAATTAATACTATTTTAATTAACATCTTACAATTATTTTAAATTAAACATTATTATTATTATTATTATTATTATTATTATTATTATTATTATTGAGACACTTTGTTTGGATCAGATTTTTCTACCACTGGGCTTAATCACATCAATGACTACCAATGATTGAATGATTAGATGGAAAAAAAAAAGAATGAAGACAACTAAACACCAATGTTCTTGTCAGAACTCAAAAATACAAATAAACTTACCTGTTTCCTGAATGAGGTAGTCTTTTGTTGAACTGTGAATGCATATTTGGTAGAAAACGTAAACTATTTGCAACACCACTTCATCATCTTCTTGCTTAGCTAAAAATAAGCAATCATTTTGATTTTGTGAGATACATACTCAAATAATCATAATATTGAGATACTAATAAATTGTAACTTTATACAACAGTTGAGTTGACACCTATGCCATCAGTTTGAATTTTATGACAGGTATAAAGCTAAAGTTCCCCCTGCACACAGCACCGTTCCATAAAGGCATGCGAGGCAACAACTCAGTGTAGGTCTACTCATTGCTGCAAGCCAGGAAAGCCTGAACAAGCAGTAAGACATGGAACTACTCAATATTCTGATGTTTATAACTATTCTGAAAAAACTCATATTGACAAGTGGAAAAAATGGTTAGTATACATCTGATAGATTTTTTCTTTTCTTTCTTTCTTCCAGTAGTTTCTTCCTAAAAGCCTATTCATTTCACATGTCTCCTGCTTCCATTGTTTGTAGGTTGATGGCATCTTGAATCCAGGTGATACTGCGTTTCTGTTGAATTTACATTAGCTGCCAGGGATTGGATTTTTGCCACTCCGTGGTGTGAAGGACTAGGAAGTGGTGTCTGCTGAACTGTGGGTTGAAGCTTCTTGCAGTCAGGAATCTTCACAGGCATAGTGTATCATATGGTATGACTTTGTCTCCCCACTTTCCTCCCTCTCGTGGAAACAACTACTACGACCTGCAGAATGGCATAAAATTAAGCCTGTGCCAGCTGATTGAATGATTGTGAAAAATTGGGTGTGCATCAGCACCGTAGATTATGTATCTCAACATGATACCACCCACGGTCAAGATGCCACCAAACTGCAGGCAATAGAAGCAGCTGATCTCAGAGAAATTAATGAGTTTTTAAAGAAGACAACGATGATATAGAAAATGGAACCCACTTCCAGCAAAGAACTTCAAATTCCTACAATTTTCAAGCATCCATATCATTATTGCAACTTTTACAGGGATTACTGTAAATAAGACTTTCGGTGGTAACATAACCAATAATAACATATAATTAAGTCAGTGATTCACATCCAGGATACCAAGGGTGATGTATAAACTTATCAACGCCAATGAAAAATTACAGTGGAACATTGCGAGTCTTAAAAATTATTCTTAAAAAATTAATAACGACCTTGCAGTAAGTTTAAAATTTTCTTTCTTTTTTAAATAATACTTTTCAGTGCATACCTTTCAACAGTTCAATGAGAGACTGCAACATTTCGGCCTTGCAGAGCAACATCGCACATGATTCATCAGCTGCTACAGTCCCCAACAATACAACAACTTCAAGCACTAAGTCATCTTCACTGTTTCCTGTAAACAATGATATTGTGATGTAGAAAAATATAATACATTAGTTATATAACGTAACATTTACTTATATTAGAACAGTACCATTCATTACACCATTTACTGCCTAAGTGCATCACAGGTAACTGCACTTTTATGCAATGCACATATTATATACAAAAATTGACAGCTTGTAAATGGAACCGTTAGTACTTAATTGTTTAATTACTTGTTACTGATTATTTGTTGTAACTGACATGACATGTGTCACATTTGCATTATTTTATAATTTCATATGCACCAAAACATGATTAGGTATTATAACATATATGTATATATAAAGGGTGTTTCACTGACTCTCGGCCCCTGATAATTTTCAAACTAATGGATGCAATTCAGTGAAATTTCACACAGGCGTAAATTGGTACTGTACATGAGAAGCACTGTTATGGAAGGATACAAGTGTGGTGGCGCTACTGACTACTGCAACTCGTGTGAAGCCTGTGCATGCACAAATTGAAGACTGATTACAAATACCTTCCGTTACATGGAGAGGCATGCCTTGATGCTGGTGGCAACCACTTTCAACACTCACTACAAGGTTATCATGCTTCGTGTACAGCTAGACATGTCCATATCAAATTTCACTGAATTACGTACCTTAGTTGGAAAGTTATGAGGAAACATGACAGGCCGAGAGTGAGTGAAACATCCTGTATAAACACTTCCTTGCAACACTTAAGATTTTTCAGCTTCATGATACTTGCAAAAAATAAATATCATAAAGAAAGAAATGTACACTGCTTTGATGGACTTGGGGGATGAGTATCACTTACCTGGAACCAATTTGCTCCTAATCCACGACACAAGGTTGTATTCTCGAAGAAGTCTTTCATAATCAAGATTTGCTAGTGTCATGTTTCCTAGAATTCCAATACATTCTAATACAAACTCCTCATTTTCTGCCTTCTGGACAGCATTTGCCAGATCACCAATGAATTCCTGCAACAAATGGGCTCTATCAATAGGATGATACACATAGTAGTTCCTCTAAGGACAAGCTGGAATTTTGTTGTTAGCAAATATAAAGGTAAAAAAAAAGGTAAAGTGTTCCCCTGTGCTTAGCACCACGCCATGAAGGCGTATAGGGGGAGTGATGGTAACGCCCCACACTTTCTTGATCGGGTCATGAGTGGGGGTGATGTGATCAGCATCATGCCCCTGACTGCCTTTACCCCCCAGGGTAGGGTTACCAGATCGCTGTAAGGGAAATGTAGGACGCAACACATTCTCAATAAATAATACATATTTCTATAGAACACGTTAGGAAGTAGTTGAAAAATGACACTTTTCAGTTTTTAAAAAATTATTTCCCAACGAATGTTTAAATGCAAAATTTCAAATCTTGCAATCATACTAATCAATGCACCTCTTACTACTTGATTTAAGTGGTACTACTCAGAGGAGACAATTTTTATCAAAATTTCAGGTTTAGTCAAACTATATATTGATGTTAGAGTGGACAGTCAAGCTAGTTGAAATTATAGAGACCAATACCAAACATTTTACAACTTTATGAAAAAATAATTCTCTAGTGAGTCTGTTGTGCTGATGGTAATGAAAGTACTCTCTCAACATTTGAATTATGACCTGTAATGGCAAACAAATATTCAGCAATTACTGTAATTTAAAATGGTTTCATCTTGGGTAGTTTTTAGTTCAATAACAGGGTGTGTACCAAAATAATACATCCAGAAATCTTGACTTTGTTGGACTTTTCTAGATCCTACTTAGGTAAAGTTGGAAATTAGTAATTAAGAAAATAAATATTTATTTAATGAAAATCCCTACCAAAGGGCCAGTAAAGATGAAAACTGAAGCTGAATTTAAGAAGAGAATTAGATCTGCTATTTCGTATTAATGCATCCTGAATTGTGTTTGGCAGACAAGCGAGGATTTGGCGTCTGGACTCACAGCCAGTATAATCTTATGAGGTGTTTGTGTCGGATGTCCCTGTATGTTTATGACTATCCATTCATCCATCTTATCTTACCATCATTCATCGTCATCTTCGCGATTAGCCAATAGGACAGAAAAAGTGAAGTAAAATAAACTAAATCAACCAATCAATAGCAAAAATTCTTGACCACAAGAATAATTTATGGCCTTTTTAGTGACTTCTTGACCTACTTTTTGATTTTTTACTTTTTCTTGACTTCCATGACTTTCTTGACTGGCAGACACCCTGAATATCTTTGTTCTCTATACCCTTGCTTTACATTCAAATTATATTGAATATTGAATAGAATGGGCAACACCTTGTTCCATCAGTATAAAACCTAAGGCAAGCATTGTACAGTGACATTATCAGAAAGTGGTCCCAAAACTTTGTTCATTAATTGCTTCCGTTTTCCAGTTTGTTTAATAGCAGGACAAACAACTTTTTTCTTTTGTTCAATGACTGAATCAGAATAAATTTTACCATTGAGTTTGGAAGCGCAGTCCATAGACTTACTTGTAACTTGCATGATTTTTTTCTGTTACCTATTTTCCTAATTAATATTATGTGACGCTCAAAATGTAGGACATTTATGATATTTTTCAAATTCCTCCCGGACGCCGGACATAAGGTTAAAATGTAGGACATGTCTGGGAAAATCCGGACGTCTGGTAACCCTACCCCAGGGTTTCCCCCAGGTACCCATGTTATTCGACGCTGGATGGGCGCCGGAGCTGCTTCCAACGTTAGAAAAGTTCCCGGATTTGAACCGGCTGGGGATCGAACCCGGGACCTTTAGCATGGTAGTCAGATGCATTACCAACTGAAGTCCAAAACATTCTAATTGATATATATTTGAACTAGAAAAGCTACTTTATAAGAACAAAGAACAGATGGTCCAGTTGGTATGGCATATACTTGCCAAAGAAAGACTTAGGTTTCATTCCCTGGGTGGGTGATCTAAGACAGGAATTTTCTGACCAATGGAATTCACTCCGATTCTAATAAATGGATACCAGGAAGGGGGGGGGGGGGGGGCTGGAACATGGTGTTGGTAACATCAACTAAAAAAAAAATACTCAGATGTGCCTTCATGGCATGGTGCATGGGTAACTTTACCTTTCAGCTACGAGCGAACTGATATGAAATTTTTAACGATAACCAATAATTCTATAATCTACAAATAAGATACAAAATTGCAAGTATTTCGAGTGAGCAAAATGAATGGTTTATTCACATCCTTAATTAATATACATGGGTTGGAAATTTAAGTGGCAACTATTAATTTACAAATGATACGAAAGAGATACCTCTGTGAAACTTTTACAGCCCTTTGATGTAGTCACCAGCATTGTGTACAACCCGTTGCCAGTGATATGGAAGTCGTAGTATTCTGTGGCAGTGCCTGTTCTGTTGATGGTTTGAATGCAGCGGTCTATTGCCTGAACAATCTCTGGAACACTTCGGAAACTTCATCTTAGCGATCAAATACAATAAGGAGTTTCTCCCTGAAAATTCCCCTCTTCTTACGAAACTTCCCTTCTGGGAAGATCCCAACAGCCAATTCTATTTCAGGACAAGGTCAAAGCATTGTCAGTCATTTCTGCGCCAAACTGCAATGAATGAAGCGTGACAATCTCTATTGAATCGAACTTTCACCAGCTAGACTTGAAGTGACAGATCTCATAGCGCTTCAGTCATTTCTTTTTGAACAGAAGAAAGGTTATCCCAGTTTATATTGCATATTTCGTGATGTTTTTCACGTTAAAGCGCAAAATTCGATGTTATTCTGAAAAATGGCATAATTCGCGTTATTTCGCGATTCCGAAACTTTCCTCCTCAACCTTCCCAAATACATTTTAAACACTTTATTTTGCATTCCTCAACTTTTCGGTGTTATCGTTAAAACTAAAACTTCACGTCCCTAAGTATAACTTACAGTTTTGATGCATTTCATGCTTTCAGAATTTTTTATTTCTTCACCTGCACATTGTAACATGCCATCAAGACACGTGAGAGAAGGAAAGGGGGAGGCAGGGCTCCCACACAGCCACAATCTCAGCCACTGTGGATGTGATGTGTATTTGTATTTTTTTGATATTTTATGTCACTTCTGGCTAATCGCAACAACGAGGATGAGTGATTACACAAAATTGATGAAGGGACACTCGTGGCAAGACCAAAGGTCCACTAAATGCACTCTGCCACCTGATTGAATTAGGATGTGATGTAATCAGCACTACACTCCCGCTACCTTTACTCCCCCCTCCCAAACTATTCAAAACTATTAAAACAATATTTTTCTTTCATAGTTTTGGTTACAAATTTCTGGGCATTAGGTGTTACATGTTGTAGTTTCTACTAAATCTTACTTGATAGTTTAATGTGTCTCTAGTATTCCTTTCATGGGGATTGGGTTCAAGGGCTAAATTATTATCACAGTGTGGTGCTGAGGGAGCAAATGCCATCTTGCCCTGTAGGTCAGTACGACCCTGTCGATACTGGATGTTACCAATGCATCTGTCCTGACATAAGCTCAACCCTAACATGCATAAGATAATACCAAAACACTCAGGCTTTCAAGATCTTCAAGATAATGTGGCAGAAATATTTTTAAACAATAGGTCAGGCACAATTCTAATTAACATACTTACCACAAAAAGTGATTTTGTTGGTCCTTCATGTTGAGAAATGTTCCGTATCATTTTCATTATTAAAGCATCTTGGAAACGAAATGCCCTCTTCATTAAGTTTCTAAGTCCATTGTTCTCACACATGAGCTGTGCATTCCTCTTATTTACTGCCAGATTTACGCAAAGGGATATTAACTCTAAATCTGCACGTTCTTCTTTGCATTCCATCAGCATTCTAACAACCTGAAGATAAGAGAAAATTACTGTAACTTATTACGTAATGTTTTTGGTGCTAATTATTAGTACAAAATATATATCATCTCATATCACGTGCTTTTGAGATTATAATAAGAAAATTAACACTTCACACTCCCTGAATATTTATTTACTCAGCAGCATTATCAAGAGTAGCATAAAATGATACAGAAATTTATGATCTTGTATATAGGCACACACAAGAAGTACTACATACAAATTTAAGTGAAAAAAGCAGGTTTGACCAGGCCTTGAATCTGGGTCACTAGCCTTTCTACAAGTTATGGCATTTCAACAAGTTCATGGAGTGTGTGGAAAATACACTTAACCTAACCAATGAGGAAGGTGCCTCTCCCCAAACTTTTCAACTTCAAAGCTTGTTAATTTTAGAGAAATGATCACCCCCCCATGGTGACAGGTTAATACTACCGTATTCAGTAGGCAACTGCTATAGTTTTTAAGGAATAAACATGAGTACAAGGAACCATCTCTGATGTTTGCACAAGTTGTAAATACATACACACTAGAGTGCTGTAATGAGCATTTTTCGCTCGAGTGGCAAATGGTTTGCACAGACGATACTAGATAGCGTACGGAATTGACAAATTCACTCGAGCGAATAACGCTCAAACAGGCAAAACGAGTGGTATACACTCTAAGATCAATAGCACAAGTATAACCGTATTTTTTCTGTGGTAGATGGCCTTCAAATATGGATCATGAAGTGAAATACACAGTGATATTGAAACTTAAGCAAACACAGTCATCATCTCTACGTTAAAATATATTTTAGTCTATCTTACCAATACATAGTGATATATGAAAATGAAATAGATGATTATGGGCTGAAACTACCAGGGCGGAATTTTACATATATTTCTACAATTATTGTCACATTGAAATGATTTTTGATTCTATACATTCGAGCGTAGCATGTTCGAGTGTGCGAGACTAGATCAAGTATGAGAGAGTGGAAATGGTCCTATACAGTATTCTAATACACACACTCTAATTGCTGGTTCTCTCTCTCTTTCTTTAACCAAAACAGAAAACAATGACTACCTAAGATGCTTTCTTAAATTTCTAAGAAGAAAGTCTAATGTAAATAAAGTATCTATTCTAGCAGGCGAGCTATACATTAATAAAGAATCGGCACATCCCAGAAAAACAAAAAAATAACGTTTTTCAAAACTTTATCGTTAGAGCCCTTAGGTTATGTAATAACAAAGCAGATTTGAACAAGGAAATTAATTGGATAATAAGAATAGGCAAGAAGAATGGGTACAAAGAAAGTGAAATGAGAAAAGAACTGAGTAAGGCAAGATCCACATGTAGGAAAGTCTCAGAAAAGAATAATTTGGGAAATGACAATGAAAGAGACACAGGTAATGGAAAGGAGAGGAAAGAAAATTTTAGATTTATAGGTATCACTTATTTTCGTGGGTTATCAGAAAAAATGGAAAAAATAGTAAAAGAATATGGAATTAAATACAAAATGAGCCCCCCCCCCCCCAACTCTACAAAACCATTTCACGAAATATAAATAAGAAGGAGATAAAGGAAAGAAGGAAGAAGGAGATTTGAAGGGAGTGTATGGAATAACATGCAAATGTAATAAAGAGTACATCAGCCAAACGGGGAGAAACATGAACATAAGGTGGGGGGAAGACATAAGAGAAAAGGTTCCCAAAATGGGTTTGTCAGAACATATCCTCGAAAAAGGCCATGTAATCGTGGAGCATAGAGTTTTAAGAGAGGAGAGTAAATTAGGAAGTAGGAAAGTTTATGAAGGATCATATATTTGTAAAGAGAGAGAGAGAGAACAAATTAAATAGGGACGATGGGAATATACATGAAGTTTGGACAGGAATATTTAAAAAATGGGATAAGAAAGAATATAAGAGCCTTGGATTCCACATCACCCCAGACGTTCTCCGCGAGGCTTCAAAAGAGGAAGATTTTTGAACTGGATATGACGTAATCAGGAGGGGAGGGAGGGGAAATGATGAACAAAAGACAGCCGGTTCGACTGCTTCCACATTCACAAGGAAGCTCGTTGCAGGCAACTTGAGCGTGAAATAGTGAACGGTTTTTAGAATTTTAAAGGTTTTTAGTTTTTAAAAATATATACAGGAGGATAAATAAGTTTGTATAATAGGTTTTAACTTAGGTAAACAATGGCTTTAAAGCATGTAAATTGTCAGTGTGTAATCGATCTTCCTATACTTTTTCCCCGCTCACATTTCACCTAACCCTTGATCCGATTGACTATGTAAGAAATATTTTGATGAACCTATGACTTTATGAATTGCTTAACACCGAAACCTGAAGGAGAGAAGTTATCTCTTGAAACGTCGTAATTGAAAAAAACGTAAGTAAAATTGTAATTTATATTCTACAACAATGTTAACATCAAAAGTAACGAAACAATTAATGATGTAGTTATGAACTGAATACATTAATACAGAACTTCCAATCTATTGCCTGAAGTCAAGAAATGATAAAAAAACATAGTTGTTAAGAACAGAAAATTTGGTTGAATGCACCATCTGAGCACATCCTTGGCATTTGTGAAATATTAATCAAAATCCAGCAAGAAATATAAGAACAAGGATTGGAAGACTTTTGTCAAGAAAAGTAACACAGGTGTATATGATGTAGAATGTGATTGTTGCCAACACTATGTAGGTAGAAACCATCAGAACAATCCACAGAAGAATAAATGAGCACTTCAAAGGAGGAGACAAATACACACCAGAATCTGGACATGACATAACATCACTAGTGTTTAAATGTTACACACTTGTAACAAATAAAAAGTGTTATAAAAGAAAGCTATAAAATAATTTGGAATGCTAAATATAGACAAAGTCCTGACGCACCAACTATGGCAACCAATTTTAAAGGAAATTTTACACTTTGGACTGTTGTAAAATTTCTTGTGTATCCATCAACATCCTTCTGTAAATGGTGACAGTAAGTCAGTCACCTAAATCAATATGTAAGTAAAGTAATTGTTCACGAAAGAGAGACAGCTTTATTAATTTGTGAAAAGGAAAGTTGGCCATCCTGTAGTGGCTCTACTACAGAAATGTAATTGAAGATGAACATCCAAGTTAATTATTTACTTTTGCTCAGACAAAGAATTTTATTTATTTATTTTTGCTACTACACTATTAAGCAAAATATTCAAGATACACTGATAAAAAAATGTGAAGTTTTTCAAGAATAAAAGAGAAATGAAATGAAGAACTTACCAGTTTTCAAATAAGGTGGTAAAATAATAGAAACAAACTGTACAGGAATGGTGTAGCAACAGGAAGTTCAACACAAGGAAGGAGAGGATATGTGATTTGACATCTCAAGGTATAAGGAAGGAAACTGAAATGAAAATGAATTCTGTTAGGTGGTATGAACCACAATAAAAATATTAATGGAAACAATTAATTATGTACATTTCCTAGTCTCCGGTTCTTGTAATGACATTTCTACACTGTTGACCTAGTGCCTTCCTTTCTCAGTTTAGCAAACCATGATTAGACTATATAAAACAATAGTAATGCACACTTAAAAATAAAAGTATGCTTGCACCCTGTGGTGGTTCTTATTCAAATGTCCTGAAGTGTGTTTACAATGCCACAGAAATATCCACATAGTGAAAGTACGCATGTTTTTCTAAACATTTTGTTGGTCCTAGGTTCGAATCACAACTTGGGCATGGGTTCTTTGATGATATGATGAAATTGATGAACGGACACTCACAATCATCCTCATCTTCGCAATTAGCCAAAAGTGGCAAAAAAGAGAAGTAAAATAAAGAAAATCAATCAATCTACAGTGTTTATTAATTCTAGTAGGGATGGAACAGATTAATCGGTACTCTATCGGTAAAAGCCGATATAGGCATATTGGTGTATCAGGTTATCGATAAAAGTACCGATAATTTGACCGATC
Source organism: Lepisma saccharinum (assembly GCF_977018435.1). NCBI lineage: Eukaryota > Metazoa > Arthropoda > Insecta > Zygentoma > Lepismatidae > Lepisma > Lepisma saccharinum. The sequence continues at coordinate 128,431,948 of NC_139229.1, forward strand.
CAATATATCTATAAATATCTTATAATTTAGTGCAAAATTCTACTATCTTTTTATAATTTCCATGGATAATCTCCATGCCCTACTTTTTAAAAAAATAAATGTCTACATATGGAACTTCTTTTGCACTGAAGTCACATCGTAAAAAACATCTATTAAGGAGGCCAATGAACCTGCATCTCTAATTTTATATCTGATCAGTAGAATATCAGTTATCGGTATCAATAAATTTTATATCGGTATCATATCGGTATCGGCCAATCCCTTATGAAACAAGGAACTGACAAAGGCTCGCATTGCAGTGCAGAAACACCGCCACAAAAACGGAAACCATAGAAGGTACATAAATAATTATTTTCATATGCAATGACTGAGGCTACATGGGAGAATCAGTAAACTGAAGTAAGTAAATAACAATTAAAAACTTAAGAATTTTAAAACGTTGTTGAAATTCTGATTAAAGAAAGTCACAAACTCTGTTTGGAAACTTCATTACATTTGACAAGTTAGTGGTGATATTTTACTTGAGTATTGTTGGAATTTTATATCCCTATGCTAAACAATATGTGGCAAAAGAAAAAAAAATGTACATTCTTAATGTTTACATAAAACTAAACTCGATGGTACACCGCCCTGAGAGGCAACAAGGCATGCTAAGCATCTTATATTAGGTGATGCACACGCAGGTTACCAAATGGCTAACAGCAACATATACTAGCCTGACATAGCACAGTGGAAACTGTAGGCCTATATGTCATTAGACCATTTGAAGAAAAGTTTGAAAACTCAAAAAATACACTGAAAGATTTCACTTTAGAGTTTATTAACACAAGTGTGTGAGGTGTCTTTAGACTACATGAACTGGAAAAAAACAAAACAAGATATAACTCGCTGTTGAGTGTATGTGTGATGATATGAGACCCATGATGCCTCCTCCATGATAACATCAAGGTTAAGACAGAAAATGAAGGAACTTCTCTAAAACTAAATTGGAATCAAATGCGCTGGCTGAAGGCTCACAATCTATGAGCAGCACAACTGATCTCTACAGTGAAAAACAACCTATTTGACCAACTCAAACATGGAGGTATTGATGTTGAGGGTTTTGTATCGCCTACAGTTTATACACAAGGTCAGTACATTGAGTCCCATTGTGTTCATTTTTGGACTAGACCCTGCTACTTTTCTTCAAGTAGCTCTCTAATTGCCCTTAGGATGCTGGGTAAACTAACATTTTGGAGCTCCCAAATCCAGGACCACTCACACCAAGGCAAAAATGTTCACCATTTATATGATAAACCTTAAATCAACTCAAAGACCTTACCAATCATTCAATACAAGGATAGATATACAAAGCACAACAAACATTAAACATTTGCCACTTACACTTTTCTGAGATTAAAGGTGAATTTTTATTTTCATCTGCTTGGTTGAAGTTTTTGCTCTTTTGATATATTTCACTCAGAATTCTGTTCCTTGCAAGCACTTACATAAATGAACAAATTGCTCTGGGTCAACAGCCACAGTAGCAATGCTTCTGTGTGCCAATTTTTAACATATTATCTTTAAAAGGGTATAAAAAATACAGCTGTGTCACAACTGCAAGTGAATCTGAGAATAAAAAAGAGCGAGAGAGAGATATCCAATAAAGAGAAAATAAACTGAAAATTACATCTGAATACATCAATTCATTTTCAACTTACCATTGGTACACAATCAGTATACGTAAACATTGATTTGCACCGGTCATCCATGCTCAAGTGATATAATATTCCTAAACAAACAGCTCTGTGCCGCTCATCATCTAAAAAAAAATTTAAAAAATAGAAAATTATTTGTAAATTGTCCCAGAATTAAGTGTAGTATATTTTCTGAAACCACTCTATACAGTATGGAATTTGACTATTTGTGCATAAGGTAATATGTACTATATATATATTTCAGCAATTGTGTATACAGGGATCACCAAACTGTTGCTCACAAACAACTGGATCTAAGTAGATTGTGAACGGTATTGGTAGCAATCTTGAGGGAAACATTGGCAACGTTACATCTTCATACTGATTGCATGTTGACCACACACGGTGAACAGTTCAGTCAATATTTCAACAAGCAATAATTAACAGCAATCGCCAATACAATAGAATAATTCTCGGCCTCTCGTGCAATTAAACCTTGATATAGATAAAAACTTGCGTACGAACAACAGTAACAAATTTTAGGGCAGAGCTGAAAAAAGAAGCACCCCTCTATGCCAAATGTCAAATTCTCAATAACTACCATAGTTATAAATTTTTGAAGACTGACATACTCAAGGTAACGTAAATTATAATTTTTCTTGTATGTACGCATTGCTTGCATTGTAAAAATATTTTTTTTTTGTACTCTACGGTTATTACAAGCATAAAAACATAGTTCTTCGTTGTGACGTTTCAGGAGAACACATGCTCCCTTCATCAGACATTTATTTTTAGTTTGATTCAAGATACAAGCAGTCTGTTTTATTTTTATTTCAGATAAAAAAAATTGATCACATTATTTTTTTATTTAAAAATTATGAATCCCAAATATCATCAGGCAATTCAAAATCATCATTGCTTTCACAGTTTCTTGATGTTTTCAGTTATATTAAATTTTAAAGATGGTGGCTTACTCCACTTGTGAAAAAGAAAACTCCATAGTGGGTCTATGTTGCCATTTTCATTATTTAATTTAATCCAGTGAGCTTCTGCAATGAACGAAGCTTCCCAGACATTCAAATCTATGCTTCCAGTCACTCTTTTTAAAACCTTTCTCTTTTTAATCAAATGCTTCTCTTCGATGATGTGAGCTGACAAACCTGTTCTTGGGTTTAAATTTATAATGTCCAAATTGTGTTTCTGCCTGTTTGTGACATCTTATTGCCATTTTCCTTGCTGTTTGTCCTACATAATCCTTTGAACATGAACAACTTATATTATATATTCCTGTGGTTTTCACATCTGGTAGAGATTTTCTCATTTTGTATTCATTAAATGTACATTCCAAACTTCTTGGTGATCTCAAAACAATTTTGAAATTAAATATTCAAGGGGGGGGGGGGTTGTTTCTAAAACTTTCTCCAGATTCACATTACCATTGTTTTATTATACTTTAATTAATAATACTCATAATTAATTAATTAATAATACTTATAATTAATTAGTTTAATTACTGCTAATAATACTACTAATGCAGCTGCTGTTACTACTAATATCACTATTATTAAGTAGTAGAGATCTACATAAATATACTTATGAAAGCAATATAACAAAATTACTTTCTAGTCTAGTCAACGGTTATTTGTATATGATAGGTAAGACATTTTAAGTGTGAAGAAAATCCATAAAAACAAGCAAATATATTAAATTAATTGAAAAAATCAAAATATGAAACTCATCCAAGGAGCTGCGGTGGTCTAGTCTGACAACCTCGTGGGAAATGTTGATTGAATTCCCGGTTATGGTTGTAATTTTTCCAGCCTTGTCCCCGCGACCAGCCTCATACCAATGGGTACCTGAGAGCAACCCTGGGGGATAAAGGCTGCTGGAGCATGGTGCTGATCACATCACCCGCAAAATGGCCGAGATCAAGAATGTGTGGGGCCCCACCACACCACTACACGTGCCTTCATAGCACGGTGCTATATGCACGGGGAAATTTGCATTATACCTTTACCTACGGAACTCACCCAGGATGATGATGAGGCACGAGAATACATGTTGCTAAATTTCACTGAGTATGTTTTCGTTCAAAAGTAAGTTTATAGACACTCCAACACATTTATCACTTCTAGGTGATTCACAAACCACTTCTTCAACATCATTTAATGATGTGGATGTAGACTCAGCATCACTTCAGAGTTCACAAGGGGATGCAAAATCAATACCGGAATGAACGTTTGCAATAACGTCGGCACACTGCGACGAAGCAAGGAATTTTCACAATTCTCGTGAGAGTCACTACGTGACTATTTGCAAAAAAAATTTCAAAATTGAACTTTGCGGCCACTTAAGATTGTTTAGACATATCGACGGATCCGAAACTACACTGTTAAGATTTATGACAAACGTGCCAATACCGCTCTCAAAATCTTCTATGCACGGGCACGATAATTCACATCTGGATTGTCTCGCTGTTCTTACCAACAAAACATTTCACAATAGTTAAGCTTATTGTAGTTCGAATTCAGAAATTCAAACGTATACCGCGCAAACAATGGGAAGGCAAACTGGTGATTGTGTATTCTTGTTGGCCTAGCATTTGTCTTCATCAGAAGCTTACAACAAACCAAGAACTTTATTTAGTTAATTCTCATTTTTCACAGAAAAAAAAATACATGTTCGTTGAACATTGTTGCAGCTGATATACAAAACAACTTTTTTTCTTTTAAATCATAGTTGCCCTCATATTTAATTTTCAAGAATTCGTGTTTATTTTCAAGGCATTCACTATTAAAGGCACGTGTGTTTGGAATGTTGTGCTTTTCTTTATGCTGTATGGGAATAATAATTCAAATTATTATTATCATTATTACTGTCGCAGATCTTTGACTGTGATAAATTAGCCACTTTTAATTTTTTCTACAGCATTTTCCAAATATTTCAAAAGCTCAAGGGTGGGGGGGGGTTAACCTGGTAACCCAACCCCCCTTGCATATGCCACTGATGCAAACAAATTTCTTTTCAACAGATTTCTCATCTTTGTCCATATTTCTCTTTTCCTTTAGTTTTCTTGTGACTTATTATGCTTGTAATAACCGTAGACTACAAGAGAAATAACGTAAATTAACTTGATTGACTTGTCTTGCTATGAAAGACAATGGATATACAGTGATTTGTCAATATTCTAGAAACTAGAAGATAAAATTTCCAGAACCTTCTGTAATGTTTTAACTTACTTTATGCTTGAAGTATCTTTTTTGAGTTGAAATACAAAACCACTAGCTCCAGTTGCAAGAAACACCACATTTTAAAGCGTTTCATTTTACTTAGAAATGACAACTTCAATTCTGTATACTTTCCAGGACTCAAAGTGTCAGTCTAAATTTTACATACTTCTCAGAATGCAACCAAACTCCAAGAACTACTTTCCGATATCCATGTATCTGTGCACCAACTCTACAATGTTTATTTCAATTTGATTTATGCATAAATAGGTGCTCATAATGCTACCCAATAATGTGGATTGAAGGAAATATCTAGCTTATCTACTTACTGAGCAGATTGACTAGTTTCGGGAGAAGGCCAACACGAATCATTTTGTTCCTCAGTTCAGTGTCAAAGGAGAGATTCAGCAGGAGCTTCAGCACAACATGAACCAGATCTTGGTTACCGGAAGAGACTAGCTTTGGCAGTTTCTCAACAACATTAAGATCAGCCTGGAAGAAAATTCGAAGGAATTATCTGAAGAGTACAAAATACCATGAACACGATACTTTTTTAAATGTATGTTGAATGCTGGAAGAAAACACACTTTAAAAGTACAATTGCTTCTCTACTTTTGAGGAAATAAAATATTCCATTTAGGCCAGAAAGCTCTGTAAGGGTTGTTGATATAAAAATTAATGAAGTTGTAGTAGTTATATCATCATCAATATTAGTATTGTTGTTATAAATTAATATACAGTGAAACTTCAATTTTACGTTTTTCAGGGAACCAAGCTGAAAAAATTTAAAATGTGGAAAAATGTAAAATCGAGGAAAATTTTGTAACATTTTGCTATGTTGGGAACATCAAGATTGAATGTATAATGCGGGAAAATGTAAAATCTGAGAACATAAAATCGAGGTTTCACTGTATGTGTAAAACTATTATTATTAATGTATTCCCTTTTTGCTTATTGACAATTTCTTCCAGTATTCTTAAATACTTCACATGATTTTCCTTTATAGTTCCTTGTTGCATTTTAGTCATATTACATCTCTCAAAACTTGGACAACAGAAAACCCATCCTGTTCTTCAGCTCAATAGCTTAAGTTCAGAGTTAGGTAAGCAGGATGTTGGGTGGGAGTAGCTCACACAACCTTTAGTTGTAATGCACTTGATATTTTTTAATTAACTTTGTTATAAATGTGACTAATTATTGAAGTGTATGATCCTCTTGTCATTTTGACAAATTCAAACTTACATTTTTGTATAGGCGTAGCAGATGCTCGCTCTCTTAACTTTTTTCCCAATTCTTCCACATCGTGGTCTGGTCCACCGATATTTTCGAAAAATTGGGGTTAAATAATCAAATTAAGTACGTTATTCATCTCAATCCCGGGTTTCTGGGAAAAGCCCATAGATGTAGCGGTGAGTATTTTGTCAAAGGTAAGGTAAAATTTGCAATCAAGGTAGGAGAAATTGTCCATTTGCACCTCTCTGCAGATGTCCTTGCTGCTAGCCAAAGCCACACAAATTACAAATATACACAGAGTTAACATAAATGGGTTATTAGACTTGCACAGCTCCAAATTGAAAAACATGATGTCATCATGTTGACCAAAAAATTGTTATTTTGAAAAGCATTATACTTACAAAATGACTGCCCTATGTAGTCACAGACACTTCTGGCTGTAACAACGCCATTGACTTTCAATGGGATCATTACAACCCAAAACTGTCTGCGACTGTACCACTATAATGCAAAATAGCATTCAAGCATTCTAATATATAAATGATAGATCTTCAGTATTAAATAATATTCAAATGTCTCCAATAATATTTCCATATACATTACCAACAAATAAACCAATACCAAAAGCCTTTTTTCATACGAAATACTGCTAATGATGAGGTTTATCAACGTAAAAATAATTTTCATTCTCTACTCTTTAGCTATTAAATAGCTCACTGGCACATACAGGACAACTTACTGAAAATATGAGGCTTAAGCAGGGTTTGGTAATTCCTTGCTATTGCTCTACCACTGTGCTCCCAAATCAACATTCAGTTTCACTCCTTATATCTATGGACACTATGACCATTCTGCAATATTAAGTTGCCTGTGTAAGCATTGAAGAATTACAGACATTGCCCTGCACTTGAGAGAACTATTTCAAATTGAATTTGCTATTAGAATATGAAACAGCTCATTCATTTTGATAGATTGGTAGCTCAGTGGCTGTGTAATGACATGGAATGCCAATGGCTCAGGTTTGAATCTTGTTCAAGCCTCGAATTTTCACAGATCAAGTTAACTTCCAAAATAGTTACATTATATGAACTGTAAAGAAGAAAATGGCACTAAATGCAACATACCATGTCATCTTTGTTTTCTCTAAATACTGATAACTTTTTCAAAAATGTGACTACTAGGATTAAGAGATCTTGGTTGTCTCTATCTAATGCCTTGATTAACATTCCCACAATGTTCTTCTTCCTCATTTTATCCTCCACCTTTGTATCTTCAGCGATATTCAAGAGCAGATAAAATGCCACTGTCAAGAAAAGAGAAACATATTAAGAAAACTAAACATAATTTTAATTTTTTTTATTGAACACCATAAGAATAATAAGGAACACATTAACCTGGGACACAAGATAAGGAAGTATGAGCCATCACCATTTTTACAAAGATTGACAATTATATCTGCAGTGAACATGTAAAATGAGACCACTGCTATGTAGGATGTGTTTAATTATTCCTGTTGTAGTTTACAGTTGTTACGTGCATTTAAACACACGTTTTGATGCGATATCTTTGAAAATTTCACCATTACTTACTGTTTTCATAATAAACATGAATATATATATATACACAAAGGCTGTCGCAGAGAAGGTGAGACAGATTTTTTCCTGGCTTGGCAACACTGACTATGGTTTCGACACTAGTCACGTCGTGTAGGATGACTCATTCTGTTTCCGTAGCAAGTTGTCACATGTTGCGAAACCACGTTAGTGAGCAGCTGTGTTGGTTTACGTGGAACGTGTTTAGTTTACCCCTCCAGGTTTTTGTGCATAACATTGCTTGTCGCGATGAGTATTCAAGATGAACAGCGAGATGCCATAAAATTTTGTTGGCGTTTAGGGAAAAGTGCTGCGGAAACATATGCAATGTTTCAACAGGCATATGCCGATCAAGACAGACTGAGTAGAGCCACAGTATTACCAAGGAGTCATTGAGACTCTGCGCCAGCACGTAGCAAAAAAGAGGCTGCATTTGAAGAACTCCTTCATATTGCACCACGATAACGCATGTCCGCATACCGTGTGGGCTTTTCAGTATTACGCGACGAAGAGAAAAATTGAAATTTTCCCACATTCAGCATACAGCCCAGACCTTGCACCCAGCGACTTTTGGCTATTTCCACTTTCAGAGGCCGCTTTACGTGGTCGTCATTTCATGACGAACAAAGAAGTGATCACCGCAGCGCAAGTTTTCTTCAGATCGCTACCTGACAACGAATTTTCAAAGACATTCACAAAGTGGCAGGAGCGTATGGACGCTTGCTTAGCTGTCAATGGTGCCTATTTTGAAAAATATGTACGTCTACTCGATATGGCTGATTCTGAATAAAAATTTTGTGGTTTGTAATTTTTTTGTTCCATTTTAATGATACTTGGAGGGGTCCATGTACATGCTTGTCTTTTAACTGTTACGCAGTCACGACTTTTTGACCTATTGTGCTCAGTTTGGTCTCAATCGGCAGCTAATAAACCAAATTTTCACCCTAGTATATTTGCTAGCCAATGGAGGTCGCCGTTTTCCTATACAGGAATTAGTCTCACCTTCTCTGCAACAGCCTTTGTGTATATATATATGCTTGTGAAATATAGTCTTCATTTGTTTCAGCAAGAAGCTTTCAAGACTTCATCATGTTTTTATATCATTTTTGGTCTGATGCAGTCTGGTGAATTCTGGAAAGTGAACTTTGTTTGGGACTGGAACTAAATGGGATGTAAACCTCTGTGCAATGTGGCTCCACCTGGGATTGAACTGGAGACCCCTTCGTTACAAGATAACAGTTAATAGTACCTAATATTTGGACAGATAATATGTAAGCTAAGATTAGGCAAGACCAAGATACTCCTCAGCACATTGCAAAATGGCATAAAGTCAAATGGGTAATGAAGTAAGGGCCCACACATTCAAAATATGGGCCACTTATGGAGGTGATGTGATCAGCACTACAATCCAGCCACTTTTACTTCACCCTGGTACCCATCTGTTAAAGAGGCTGGGTGAACCCCAGAGCCAGTCCATGCAGGGATATTGCTAGAAAGTTTCCACTGAAATCACCCACCCTGAGAATCAAGCTTGGGTCTTGTGTGTGGCAGTTAGATGTCCTACTAACTTGAGCACCAGGGTTCTAGCATACCAACATGATAATAAAATAAAAATAAAGAAGTTTAACAACAGAAGTTGCTCGTTTTGGCACATGAGGATTTCTTCTATTATTTTCAGGCTTGAAATAAGTGATTTAATGCTGAACAGGGTGACCCAGTAGCATTCTTACTGGTTTATGGCCCAATCCAGCCAACACTTGGTGCTGCCCATGCTCTTCACTGATGTTTGTTTGATTTGTAGTTTTAAGTCCACTTTATGCACAGATTGGCTAATAGGGACTGGACTTATATTCTAAATTTGGATCAGAACCTAGGGACTGGACTTATATTCTAAATTTGGATCAGAACCAATGTGCCATGTGCCTTCACCAGGTATCAAACCCGGGACCCCTTGATTACAAGGTGACAACATTACCACTTCACCATCAGGGAGGCCCTCCATTGATGTGAATACTAAACATATTGATTTACAACATATAAGCAAGACTCTAAAGTTAACTTCTCAATGGTCTATTACAACAAAATACTGGAATAATTTCCCAGATATTACATTGTCCTGCATTTTTATTGAGACAACTCTGAAGAATATACATCAAGGTTCCACTATACATAAATTATTTACCTCTCAACAGTTGATCTTGCTTCTTGAGTAGAACATGGTATTTCCGACAACTTTTCTCATAGTCTCGTCTTAACTTCTGAGCCTCTGTCATGTCAGTGGTTTCTGATGCACCAGCCATGGCACTCTCACTAATACGCTTGCGATTTTTCAAGTCATCTATCCACTGATCATGTCTCCTCAATTCAAAATCTATTACCTCTACACACAGTGATCCAATCTGTAATGAGTAAAGCTATATTTATTCAGGTTCAAATTTCATTAAAAAACCACAATACAAAACAAAACTTTCATCTGCACTAGTTTTATGGAATAGCTTACGGCACAGAGTATACCTTTGAGGTTGCATGAAAATTGTGGCTCAAAAAGGAATTGATCCATGTTTTTTTTCTATTCAAGAGAATAATGTTCTTGCAACATTTTTCAAAATATGAACAAAAATGCATTATAAAAAAACATTGTTATGTGAAATATCTCCAATCAAAAAGTTAGTTAAAAGAGTTGAATTAATTTTCATTCCCGCATACTGGCAAGTAAAGGAAATGCATTTTCGGAACATCTCTGAGGTGTTCTTATGCGCAAGTTGAAAGCGAGTCGCACAGAAACCGAATCAGCTGGTGAGGGAGTTGCAACACGTGACTGTTGGCACGTGTGTACAATTCTCGAGCAGCGTTGCAAGTGAACAAAAAAACAATGACTCAATGCAGAATTGTAGAACAACAAAAGCTCACTATCAAAACAATACAATGAGCTTACATTATGTGTTGTAAATACTGCAAATACAATCAAATGAAGAAACCAATGATTTATTCCAGGTCTTCGATGGCGTCCAGTTCGGAATCTGAATCGGACATTTCGCAACAAGAATCTTCTGCACTCAAGAATGAATCGTCTGCACTGCTACTACTGTCGCCAACACTGAAAGTAAGATGCTCTATTTCTGGTTCCAGCAAACCCTCCGTATTGTTCCTCAGTTTTTCTAACATTGCTGCAACATGACTGCCATTCTTCCTCACCAATCACCGAAAACGCTTCCTTACACAGTTCCCACACATCATTTAATTTGAAAGTCACATTGCGATTTGCAACCCATTGTTTAGAAATGCTCCCGATTTTCTCTATAGCATTTAAATCGGGATGATATGCAGGCAAGCGAAGGACAGTGTGGCCATGTTCATTCATCAGTTCATCTAAAATGTATGATTTCATCTTTGTTTTGTGCAGTTTTATAAGGCTGTAAAGTTCAGGCTTGAACATATCATCCGTAAATGATATATTGTTTTTTAATAGCCACTCTTACATTTCCTTTTTCTTGGTGTTACACGAAGGGCATCTTTCTTTCTGAATATTGTGGTAGGATGCGTTGTCGATTACGAAGACGGAATTTGAGGGCAAATTTGGAATGACCATTTCTCTTATCCACCGCATGTAATTGTTGGAATTCATCTCCGAGTGGTAGTCTCCAGTTTTCTGATTTGATTTAAATATCAGAAGGGCGATAGGGATGAACCCCTTGTCACTGCCTGCATGGATAATAATGAGACGTTGCTCTTTGGATATTGCAGATTTCAGGCCCCCGAGACTATCGTCGCACCATGTTTTAGTGGTTGTGTGGGAACTATGGATGTATGTTTCATCGGTATATACAATAGGACGGCCTTCCCGACGATATCTACTGATGGCCCGTAAATAAGCAATCCTTGCATTCCGAATGTCATTCCTCTCAATAAGCACACGTCTATTAGTTTCCACTTTCTTCCACCTAAACCAAAGTTTTTTGAAGATCTTCAATAAACTGGTTGCCTGCCCTATATATCCGATGGTTTTCCTTAATTTTGCAAGCACAGATTTTACTGTTGGGACTTGCCTGTCTATGGCGTAAAATTCATTAATTGTTCTCCGAACAACGCACATGTCAAAATCATCTATATCAGTACACGGCCGCGGACGATTTTTATTTCTACGGGGTGTGCTCTATGATGACGATGATCAAGCACGAACCGCCGAACTTTCCTTCTTAATTGATTTTACCATACTTAAAGATACACCTGTCGCAGCACAAACACGGTCAATAACTTTTTTAAGAGGCAACTTCAAATCATTTTTGTCAGCCTCTTCTTGCATGAATTGCAAGACGTTAGCCACAACTTCACGTGTTTGTCGCCTAAGCCTTCTATGGTAAACTTTGGAATTAACAGGAGGCATATTTTATGTGAGGAACACACTACGAAATCGCACTTCTATCACTCAGCAACAAGCTCAAGCCTAGCACCAGATCCTCGCACCTTGGTATCATTTTCACGAATGATTTCTGAGCATGTCATTCTGCGCAACCTGCTATACCGTCACAAGGAAGAAGACCATTTTAGGCTCGCTGACTAGCAAAGCGACAGAACTCAGAGCTGTTCCGAAAACGCGTTGCCTCTACAACACGTGATCTTCCCCGATATTTCCAGGTTTCCTGGCTATTCCATGTTTTTTTACTCAAGTTGATTTCCCTGACTTTACCAGAATTTCAAGGTCAGTGTGAACTCTGTTTATAGTTAACGGAATGCTTAATATTCCACACACAAATAGTAACAGACTGAATTTCTGGTCATATGCAACGTCATTCCAGCTTATAAATAATGCAGTTTGGATTGTAACCTACCATCCAGACAAAGACCCCAAAATAGAATAAAAATTACAAGCTGTAAACTTCACATTTTATGGTAAATCTGAATTCATCTTGACTTTGAAAAGTAAATTAATGTAATTAACAGGTTTAATATACTGTATGTTTGATATTTAAGCAATATTAGTTGGTCATTTTTAAATACCGTATTTACGTGTGTATAATGCGCACCCTGGTTTTTGATGGGGAAAAGTGACAAAAAATTCTATCTCGTGTATAATGCGCAGTATAATCCAGGTTCAAGAAATAGCTTTCTTAGTTGTAGGTCGTAAAGCTGTTGCTATGTCAATCAAGAGCTATTGACATCATACCTATTCAATGAGTCACCAACCCAAGCCATCTCTCCCCTCTCCCTCCACTGTGTTCAGCATCCCAAAGCTTTCACTCCTTAACCACCTTGTTTATTCTGTAATAGTAGAAAGGGAGATCAAAATTATGTTATGGATTTGCAGTGCTCAGGAAGTTATTTTCTGTTATTTCTTGCCCAACAAATACTGCAGATACACATCCTATGTGACGGGAGGTGTATGCTCGAATTCTGCTCGAATGGCATTGCTTTTCTTGAGTCACAGAACATTACATTCCGAAGTGAAAAATCATGGAAAATGGCCTTTGAACTTTTATGCATGGTTTTGCTCATTTTCCCTCTACTTTTTTTCTAAAAAAAAAAAAAAAACCTTCAAAATATATACTTTTTCCATGACTGATGTAACATTTGTAAGAGGCCCATTCAGGACCCTCAAACTAACAGTTAGCAGAACAAAATTTCTATCATTAAGGCATTTACACACTCCATACATGTCCTATTATTTAGCCAGTAATACATTTTAATTATTATTTTCTTTCTCCTTATCTTTTCTTTCATCCAAAGTTCCACAAAAATCAGAACGTTCCTTCATTTTGTGATGAGCTTATTTCAACTGCATTGCACATTAGTGTCGCCATCTTTGAATGGAATACTGTTGCCATATTCAGAAACTACAGAATTCAAGCTTTACAATGATATATAACATGATAGGGATCCATAAACATGAAATAATATTCCGTGCATAATACGCACCACAGTTTTTGGGTGCAAAAATTTTGGAAAAAAGTGTGCATTATACATGAGTAACGGTATTTCAAGTTGTGGTTTGTTAATTTTTCTCACTATTTAACCCAGTATTTAGGATTTTTGACTGGGCCGTGCTGTGTAAATACCGCAGCAAGACCTTAATTCAAGGCAGACTCAAGGGTAGAGATGGCAAAAGAACCATCAGTCATCTGAAATCATAAAAAATACATTTCAAATTCTTAGTAGAATGTTGTGGCTCAAGAGCTAGGTGGTTCTAAGTTGGGCCTGAGCCAGGATTGACAAGAAAAGGGTATCACCTTGTGTCTTACCAGTTGCTAAAAGGCCTAAGATATATTTTTGGATGGCATGCACATGAAAAATACAAAACAATTGTTAATAACTTTTCCAGCTAACATCATAAACGTATCAAGGAGGATTGGGGGCCACATTCCAAAACTGAAGTACATGTAGCTAGATGTAGTTGTTAGCATACCTTGTATTGAACAATGACAGAATGGAAAATGGAAAATGTTGAAAAGCAGAAAAAGATGTATATGATATTGGTGCTTAATTCAATACTTCGTTTCCAGTCTTCTCGGAGAACTCTTGCCAAGGCACCCAACAATGTCTCTGCAAAGGAAAGAAACGTGAAGTTACTTACTAGAACCACCAACTTCATTTCATTTAAATACCAGGTGGCCCACATAAAAGTAGCCCAGCCGGGTAATACCAGACAAGCTAATAATTGTGTGTAACTCTCGGACGTCTCTGCCACGCGATGCAGTTAGCACCTTGTGGGGTCAATTTCTGTCTGGTGCCGCAATGTGGCGCCGGCGTGGCTGCCCAATGTGCAGTTGTTTAGTTTTGTTGTTTGGCTGGAATTCCCTGCTTAGCATTTCTGATAAACAAGTCGCGTTGAGAAGATGGTGTTTTCCGTGCAGCAGCAAATTGTGATAGTGGTCAATTAAGAACACACAAGAGGCCTTCACTGCCAGGTACCCAGGAACAAAACCACCTGTGAAACACTGTGTTCAGAACCTGGTGCAAAAATGGCATGAAACCGGGTCTGTCGTGCATATGAGTAGGCGGAAACCAAATGTTGTCCCAACACCGGAGGTCGTCCGTGATATTCAGCAGTGGATAACACAAAGCCCGAGAAATTCTACCTGAAAACTATCCAAGCAGGTAGGTGTGTCACGAACAACGTGTCAGCGTATGCTGAAGTCTCCAACACTGAATCCATACCGATTAACATGTGTTCAGGAACTGAAGGAGCCGGACACAAATAAATGGGTTGTGTACTGTAATTGGTTACTAACAATGATTGCGGACAGATGTTTGGACCCTCTGCTGTACTTTATGTCCGACGAAGCGTGGTTCCATTTATCGGGTTACGTGAATGCACAGAATACGTGGTAGTGGTCTTCCAAGAATCCACATATCCTGCACGAAACACCCCTCCATGACCAAAAAATTGGTGTTTGGTGTGCAGTTTCAGGAACACATATAGTGGGTCCAGTGTTCTTTGAATCAACAGTGAACAGTTTATCGTGGCTTCTTGCAAACATTTTACGACAAACTGACACCAGAAGAAAGACTATACTCCTACTTCCAACAAGATGGAGCCACATGCCACACTTCGAACGAATCCCTGGTGCTGGTGCATGAACTGTTTACAGAATTGATTGATTGATTTAGTTTATTTTACTTCGCGTTTTGTGCCTCTTGGCTAATTTGCGAAGATGGGGATGAGTGATGAAATGATGAAATTGATGAATGGACATTCACAAACAACCAAGCCCGACCGGGATTCGAACCCGGGACCCTTGGCCTCGCAGCGCGATGTGCTAACCACTCGGCCACAGGATCGGGCGAACTGTTTACAGAAGAGCGCACAGTAAGCAATTAGTTGTGGCCCCCTCGTTCCCTGGATTTGTCCTGTGATTTTTAACTCTGGGGATGCTTAAAGCAGAAGGTGTATGCAAATAACCCCCATACTCTGGCTGAACTGCAGCAAAACATTACCAACACCATCCAGAACATCACCCGTGAAGAGCTACAGGCTGTGTCAGTCAGCCAATAACCTCCGATGTGCGCAGAAGTGTCTCGACGTTAACGGGGGCCACTTTCAGCATCGCATGTAACATGCAGTTAAGCCAATGTTCATATTTTCTTACTCTTTCTTTCGGTCGGTATCTGGTATTACCATGCCGGGCTACTTTTATGTGGGCCACTCTATATAATGCACTGTTTCATATCAATTCAAGTGTCTCTGAACATTTTAAGAAATAAAAAAATGCCCTCCTGATTGGACAAAGAACTATGAATTTTTTTATGTGTAGTGTGGTCCAAGTCATTCATCAGTGTTAAATGCAACAAGAATATAACTGTAATCTTAAGACACTTGTGGCAATATACTAATATGTGAATTCATAACATGTTGAAATGTTGGTATTAATTCACAACTAAACTTCCAGTGAACAATTAATGTTTTAAGGACAGATGAAATGAACACAAGTTAACATCAGGGTTGCTACGATTTTATGATTATGAAATTCCCTGACATTTCCAGGTTTTCCAGTCCAAAAATATGTTTTTTCCAGGCATGTTTATCATCATGATATTTGCTTTTGTACCTTGTGTTTTTCAATTAAATATATAATCTGTTTATTATTATGAATTCACCTTCACAAATTTTTTTAAGTAAATTTCATTCTACACACACAAGAACACATGAAAATTTGAAGAGTAAAAGGCAAAATTACAATTGGCATCAAATGTGTTGGGTGCTACGATCACGTGCATCTAGCCTTCAGGCTAAGGTAACAGAGTTACATTATTTCACCACAACAGATCTCCACAATATAAAAACAGGAAAGTTCATAAACCATACACAATTTTTTATTTTCTGGCAGATTGATAGTGTCGTAGAAACCTTAGCTTCACCAACCTATCTGATAATTATGATCATATTGTCAATGTACTTTATTTATCAATCAGATATCTGGACTGCAAGTTTTACTTTGATATTCTTTTCTAATATCTAGTATTAAAAAAGTGAAAATTCATTAAATAAATTCAAAGGAACCATAATTTTGCACAAGACTGAGAATCATAAGAATGAAAGAAACAAGTTTCTAAACTTCTTTTTTGGGAGTGGAATCACAAGACCCGAATTCAGAAGTGGGAGTGAACTGCTTGTTCATTTTGCAACTTTTTCTCTTGCAGACACCAAAATGCACATAAATTGCAGACAATCTGCAAAATTCCCTTAACATTTCCCTGTTTTCCAGATGCTTCTTTTCTTATTTTGATTTGCTTCATTTTACTTTGTTTTTTGTGCCACTTTTGGCTAATTTGCGAAGATGGAGATGAGTGGTGATATGATGAAATTAATGGACACTCACAAACATCCACACCGAGGCCGGGATTCGAACCCGGGACCCCTAGCGTCGTAGCATGATGTGCTAACCACTCTGCCACGGGGGCTGGCTGTTTTCCAGATGCGTAGCAACCCTGAATATAATGTTCGTAATGCTGGAAATTTTGTTTGTTTTAAATAAATATCAGACAATAGCCAAATAACATTGATATAGGGATATATATTGATATTTAGAAACTACAAGGCTAAAAACCATAGCCTTGCTAACCTTAACCATTTTCATCCATCTTGAGTTTGAGTTTCGTTTTACGTCCACTTTTAGGCACAGACTGGACCTACAGTTTAAAGTGGGATCCGAATCACTATGTACCTCCACTAGGTATTGAACCTGGTACACCTTGATTACAAGGTGATGGCATTAGCACTACGCCAGCAGGGAGGCCCTATCCTCTTCATAAGTCATCTACTCAATTTGCTAATGATTGATAGTCTTAACACAAATACTCATCGAAGAACAACAATGGAAGGGGCATTGGAATCTCCGCACAATCCTTTCCAATAAAGTAAAAACACTTCTTAACTTTCTCAAACATGCCACTTTATTGGAAAAGGAGTGTGCAATTGTTTCTATGACACAGAAAGCGAAGTATCTCGAGAAAAGTGAGTGCTTGCAGCATGCCAGTACTGCCATCTATTGATCTATAAAGTCAGAGGCATTACTTTTCATTCATCCTTCGAACTAGCCTATAAAACCAGAAATGGTAGGAAACAGAGAAATTGTGAAACTCACCATTAACAGATAATTCCTCCAAGTTATTGGGATTTCTGGCAAGCTGCAAAATAAGCGCTGATCCTTTGATCTTATCAGAGATGTCTTCATATAGCAATTCAATGTAATCCTCTAAGCAGTTTATGAAAGCTGTTTCTATCTCTGCTGGAATCTCAGATTCTGAACTGGCTGAGCTAGGTCTTGAGGCTTCATTGCTTCTGTCTGCGAAAGAAAAAAACTGTAAGTATTACATTCAGCGTTGCCTTCATTTGCAAGAATGGCTAAACTAGCGTTGGCATGCCAATAAGAACAAAACTTGCACCCATACTAACCGAGTATAATTGTCAATTCCTAACATGACTTTGAATCTAAAAATAGATATACATCGTTCCAAAGCACAGAAATATACTTGTTGTCATATGAGAACCAGAGAAACATAACTTCAAAAATGCTAAGACTTGAAGCTTTCCTGGCGACGAATGATGAATAGATTCTCTCAAACTACTGGACTGCATTATCAAGGAAGCAATAGCCATTCATGAGGAAAAAGATAATCTTAATCGGGACACGGGGCTCGACCTGGACCCAGCTTGGTTAGCGTTAGTTAACCAGAAGCACGCACCCAGCAGATGTGCCACCCGATTGGTCTACCATCTTCACCGGGATCCCCCCCCCCCCATGAACCTATATACACCGGGTTGATGCTCAGAACTGCACTTCTACCCTGAAGCTCTCGAAAGCTTGGAATATTTTCCGCAACTCACCTGGTCAATAGCCTGAGAGAAGCTATTCATCTTCAAAAATGCTGTTTTCAGTTTTGTTTAAATAAAGTCAGATCGACAAATCTTCACTTCTAATCCTTAGCAGTAAGGTGGAGTCATGTATCTCCAATTTACTGACTCTTTTTAGTTCAGGTATATTCCTAAGAATGCATTTTTTCCTCTCTCTGGATACTTATATTACAGTCATACCTTTTTCAGATGCAGATTCTTTCCTGTTCTGCAAGTAGAAAATGAGCTGCTCAACCTCCCTCAACTTTGATGGGTGGATCAGGTTGCATTTGTCAATTACTTCTTTGGCAAGAGCAGATACATCCGAGTTGGCATTTAGACTTTTAATACGAATGATCTTTTGACACTCCTGGAAAATAAAATACCAGTACATTTCAAACTGTGGGAAAATGTCTATGAGTACAGGTACAGAACTACCAGTAACCATCCTTATTTCAATTTTATTACACGGACCGTTTCCCCACCCATGAATTCATAGTTGTCTTCTAATTAACCCTTGAACTAAGACTTGTTCCATGGAACAAGGAGATTTTTCTCATAGTATGTGACTTTTAGAACATACTGCGACTCCGATAGTGGTTGGAGATGCATGTTTTGAGTTCTGTTTGACTCTGTATGGTATGTAATTAGCAATTAGTAAAGTTATATTTCTTTCTTGCTATATTTTGGGAGGGGGGGGTGATGTCCTGAAAATTATGTGCAAATTATGTCCCTCTTTTTTCTCCTTTCTTTTTTTCGCAATGAAACACACTTTTACCAAGGGAAAGAAATAAGTGCAATTTCTTCCACAGTAAAGGAAAACATATCAGTCAATATGCAGGTACAGTTTTGTACCTTCATGTCCTGACATTGTTTGCGTGGGGGGTTCGGTTAATTTCAAATTTTGTGAATAAATATTTTTTCCTTCTTCTTCTAACCAATTATGGAAAATTTGTTTTTTCTATCACAGGCTTGTAGCCCAATGTGTACTCAACAAGGAATAATTTTGTAACTTTGGTTTTATTCTTCTTAGTTCAAGAGATATAACATTTTATTTAAAAGCTTGTGGAAGTTTAAATTTCATCTGAAAACACGTCAGTATTTTGCAGGTTCACATGCAAACATGCTCCGTTGTTTAAGGGTTAAGGGGTCCAAGGTTTGATACCTGGATCCTCTTAAAACAAAAACAAAATTAATTTTATTAAGACTATTGTATTTTAGGAAATAAGTATACACTTTGGGGTAATGATACATAGAATATACTATAAAATTTAAACAAATACTATCTCTTCAAGATTTCCACATATGAGTAGTAACAACTCAAAAATCCACTTACTTTTTTCTCCCCCAACATAGGGTCTCCAAGTTCTCCCAATATGGTAGCTTCCAATTCATAGTTAACAACAATAGCCTTTTCTGTTGGGTGTACATCTATGGATACAGTTTTGATTTTTCTGAAAGGATAGAGAACATGAATCACTAACACTGTAGAAATAAAAATTTCTATTAAATTACCTACTGTGCTTATCTAAACTTTATGTATGAAATTTACAATACCAGAATTATCTCCAATTGCTTTCAAATTCGGCATACTCACTAATTTTGGCCTCGTAATCACGAATCTGCAGTTAAAATTTGGCAGTCACGTCTAGAAATTGCAAAATAACCTTGTCTATTATCGCTATAATTCTCCATACACTAACATGAAGATGTCTTCCTTTTCGCACAACTGTCTTGCTACGAACGTTGCTCAAGTGTTGTGCAATAAGTAAGAGTTGATTTGCATGTGAGAAAATGGCATCTTGCGTAAAGGTGGAAAACATGTTTGCCCCACAAACCATTCACGGTAAGGTTAGGTTAGGCAAGCATAGTTAACATTAAGGGTCATCATAAACATAGTTTTGAAACTCTAATCATTGCAAAAAAAATGGTAAGAGTCTAGTTTATGTCCTTTTCCTAAGGAATACGTGTCATATATTGTTGGAAAGGTTATTTTATAAGGAATTCAACAAAGTAAATCCCAAGGCGTGGTAAAGTTTCCTGGAGGAGAAAAACGAGAAAAACCGATGTTCTCCTGATTGGACATACTGAGGACATTTTTCGATGATGAAGCACATATTTAGGGGTGAAATGAGTGCTAATGGAACCTAACCTAACCTCGTAGGCATGCCTCGTTCCCGTGAATGGTTAGTGACAGAAAGTGTAAAAAGAAAAACTTACTTACTCTACGGATGCCGGAGCGCCGGCTGTCTGCTAGCACGGTTTTGTCAGCGGGCAAGAAGGAGTGCGCAAGAAAGACGTAAACGGGTAAGAAGGAGTGGGCAAGAAGGACGTAAACTAGACTCTAGCCAAAAAAATAGTTGTTTTCTTCATAAATCAAGGGCGTTTACTTCCTTCACGGACCCACTTTTTTCAACTTATTTTGCAATTTCTAGACATGACCGCCAAATTTTAACTGCAGATTCGTGATTACGAGGCCAAAATTAGTGAGTATGCCAAATTTGAAAGGAATTGAAGATACTTCCGGTATAGTAAATTTGCAACAAACTTTATACTGAGACCCTGGCAGTAGCTATGGATACTACAAAATAACTGGTCAGTATGTAAACGCATTGGCAAAACTTCGGTATGGTCCCAACACCTCTCACTCATTTCTTTCGTCATTTTTAACATTCGTACTTACCCATTCTGCATGTTCTAGTGAAAACTTTGAAACACTGACCATGGGGTTACGTCATCTGACACAAGGAACATTGTGCTCTCGTGCAGAAAGCAAATGGCGGCAGCAGAAACAGAGTGTTGGACAGAGATTTTCGCAGAAAACAACATGTATTCGCATTAAAATGGATCAAAACTACATTCACAAACTTCCACAACGCTACAGAAAATGGTAACAGTAGTATAAGCCGGAGACGGATTTCTTAAAATTTACAGGAGAAAAGACGAGAAAGTACTTACGGAATTGAGTTCTTGGGGACTTTCTGAAGCTGGGGAAATTGTTTTTTAGAATCGTGCAACGTATTTTGCCTGTAAATAAGGTATTTTTCGTCAATCATGCATCTCCGTTGTACGATAGCTCGTGCCGCCATTACCGTCGACTACGTGAATCGAATGTTCCGTGCGTTCGGTTATGTAACCCCCTCACAGTGTAGCAACCACGCGGAAGTTTGACAAGATGACGTGTGAGCGGTTTTTTTTTTCCAATGTAAGGTAAGACTCTAGTTTACGTCCTTTTCCCAAGGAATACGTGTCATATATCGTTGGAAAGCTTATTTTATAAGGAATTCAACAACATAAATCCCAAAGCGAGCAAAAATTTCCTGAAGGAGTAAATCGAGAAAAACCGATGTTGTCCGGATATGCGCAATTGAACGTACTGAGGAATTTTTTAGATGATGAAGCACATATTTAGGGGTGAAATGAGTGCTAATGGAACCTAACCTAACAGGCCTAACCTAACCTCGTAGCCATACCTCGACCCCATGAATGGATAGTGGGGCTATCGTGAACAGAAAGTGTAAAAAGAAAAAGGTACTTACCCGAAGAGATGCCGGGTGCCGCACCAAGATCGCGCACCGCGAACGCAAAGAAGCAATCACCATACAGATAAGGACGTAAAGTAGAGTCTAGCCTCAATTTTCGCTTAAAAACCTTTTGTGAATAGTTTGTGTGGCATTTATCGGTTCATAAGTTTGGAAACACTGCACATCAGCTGACGATACTGCATATCAGCTGACGATAGACAACGTGAGTCAAAATTTGTGCGCCGAATTAGCAACGACCAATAAATGATTATAATGTTAAAAATAACGCTATTTTCATGGGGAAAAAAGTGATCCCCAGCTTGAAAAATCTTCCGCTATGCATATGAGGTAAGTAGCAATGATTTTTATTTGAAAACAAACGAGTTCAATGTGTCTCCGGCTTATACTACTGGTACCAATGATTGCCGTAAGTACTTTCTCCTGTAAATTTGAAGAAATCCGTCACCCCTATACTATAATGTTACCAGAGTAAGTACACTTGGTCACCGGTTACAAAGGATATCTTTACAAAATAAACTATGTAAATATTACTGACTGTGTTAAAATATGAACAGTTTACTTCATGTAGATAGTAATTTCTCACTACTAGATAAGGTACCATACATTGAAAATGTTCTCTTATGGGCAAGTTTTGTTCTTACATCGATTTATTGATTTCAGCAACACGCGGTCAGCAATATAAAGTTTTACTCTAGCATACGAGTTTACAGAACAAAAGTTGCATTAAGCAGAAATATGATTCTCTATAATATAGCTTAATATTACTTCGGGATGTATCCAGTAGATACATGTTATAATGTTGTATGCTGAGACTTGTCACCAAATCAGCAAGCTAATCAAAAGAACACAAAGTTAGATTAAATAATGTTGATTATTTTATTAAGACACTAACCTCTTTAAATATCTTGCATCATCAGACTGCATTCTGACATCCTACAGCTTATTATTTACAATTATAAAATTTTATTGACGTTTAGCTGTTACAGTTGCATCGCTTTGCCGCCATGTTGTTTTAGATCAACCTTTCTCACTGTTACCAGTCGGTACATAAATGAAGAACCAAAAAGAAGACTTTTCTCCCCTATAATTTCATTATTCACAGCCGGCCTTCCCGGTGGCACAGTAGTAGCGTAGTCGCTTTGTAATCAAGGGATCCCGGGTTCGATACCTGGTGAAGGCACATAGTGGCTCGGATCACACTTTAAACTGTAAGTCCAGACCCGATTATCCTTACTGTGCATAAAGTAGATTTCAAACACAAAATCAACATCATCATTTACAGCCGGCCGTGAACATTCATCATACAGTGTCCACAGAGTAGTGCGTACTCTATGTCTATATCAGCTTAATGATTCACTCCATCACTTGCTATTATAATCAATGACAATCACACCACTTTACTCTTTCACGAAAAAATAATTTTGAGTCACAGACACGGAGCGTTCTTCACTTCAATTTTCTGGATCCCATTTCCATTTTCAAAGAAATCTTCATTACATAACATTTTGATATTTTCCAAATATTATTTATAAATTTGCCAAAGAATTAAAGTGCGCGTCAAATCTCCTGCATATGGCCTTGAACGACTGATCCTATGGCTGAATAGCACCAGCAAATCACAAACGTGCGGCGTTGCCTAGTTCCGTGACAAGGCGCTTCGCTCAACCACGCTGTCTCTTTTCCGTGTGAGATTTCGACATGGCACCGCTGCAGTGCGCTGCTATTGGCTATCGCCATATGCAGGAGATTTGACGCGCACTTTTTCTAGTGTGTCAAATTCCTTTACTTACTATGGTTGGTTGGTTGGTTGCGCCGACTTCCGTGGTGGAGTGGCTATCCCAGCGTGCTACGGCGCCAGGTGTCCTGGGTTCGAATCCTGGCCTGGGCGTGGGTCTTCCTTATGAGTGTCCCTTCATCAATTTCACCATATCATCATTCTTCTTCGTGATTAGCCAAAAGTAACAGAGAAGCGATGTAAAATAAACCCAATCAATTATTATGGGTGGACGATTTGGTGTTCGACTTAAGAATGGAATCTAATTAATTATATAGGTATGATTAAATACCTGAAGTGTAACCTCGCTTCATTTCCTGCAATAGTGGGAAAATGTCCCTAACTTTCAACGATTCCTTATGTCTGTTCTTTAAACAGTATTATTATTTGTCTACTTTTGTTCAGTCAATCACGACAGTGATGGTGAATGAAGATTTCATCAATTGAAGAATGGACACATATATATATAATAAAAACATGAAAGTTAGGGAGGGGCAAAAGAAGTATGCACCCGGGCGCCATAGCCTCGTTGGCCTGCAAGACTACAGCATAATCCTCTGTGAGGTCGTGCTTCTCCTCATTTGTGCTGAGGGCCGATATACAACCTCAGTTCTTAACTAGGGCGTGGAGATCTTTTTATTGTTTTAGTAATTGTTAAGGTATCTATGACTGAATTAGTTTTATAAATTGAGTGAATAAATTTTTAACATACATATTTTCTTTTCTTGATAGAGCCTTGTCTTTGGTTTGAAATGAAATTTTTAAAGTTTGTGTTTAACTTTTTATTTTAATGTATGACTCCGAATGTTTTTTTAGGGTGCCCTCAAATACAAAAATACAATCACGCAACGTAAATTAAATAAACGAGTCCCCCCTTTTTTTTTACCTAAATCCGTTTGGTCACCGTTTGCCCTCATTAAAAAATAATGAACAAATAAAGGTACTATTAAATAAATTAGAAATTCCGTACACCTTTAGTCGTATGTGGAAAGTTCGCATATATGTAACACGTTTACTACCACACGAATAACGTTACCTGGAATTTCGAAAGTAAATGTGACGTTTGCGAATCATATGACTTATTTTTAGAACAGTCATTTTATTATGATATTTTGACAAATCCATCGACCGTGCCAATGACGCTATAAACCTTTAATCCCCCTCTTGGCATGGCATTGTACCACGTACTGCAAGTTTTGTTGTACTCAAATATTGCTTGCCTCCTTCGTAAGACTACGCTTCGCTACTGCTACATAGTAACGCATTATAAATAGCCGGCACCCGTAGCGGAGTGGTTAGCACATCGCGCTACGACGCCAGGGGTTCCAGGTTCGAGTTCTGGCCTGGTCATGGATGTTTGTAAGTGTCCATTCATCAATTTCATCATATCATAACTCATTCCCATCTTCGCAAATTAGCCAAAAGTGGCACAAAAAGCGAAGTAAAATAAAGCAAATCAATCAAGCATTGTAAATAACCAGATACAACAGTAAAATAAATAATGTAACTTGTCGTACGAATTGATATTTGCACTTGAGATACAATCCAGAAAATTTCGACTTGGCAATACTCTAAACATAGGAAGAGAATTTGTTGCAGGAAGAACCAAATTCTATTTTACTGTCTACGGCTCTGTGTATAATACAATTATTGAATGAGTTAGACGAACAAACCAGTTTTGGTTAAGACAAGTCTAGTACGAATATTTGGTGTGCTCCACTGGCGTAGGCAGGAATTGGGGAAGGGGATGGTGCTGCAGCGCCTGAAATTTTTAGAAAATCAAATTTTTCAAATGAAAGCAGTAAAAAGCTCGGGAAAAGGCCAAATGATAAATGCAAACTCCTCTTCAAACGACCCCCGATTACCATTTTCTTCTTTGAACAATTTTTAAAATGAAGGTAAAAAATTATATTTACGAATATATACTGTATCCCGTCCCCTCCCAGAATGCAGCTAAGTAATATCTAGCTTTACAATGGACAGTTCCACTACTTTTTTTAAAATATCATTTTTAAAATCTACACCATCGACAAATAACCCCTGCAATTTCCCACGTTCATGTACGTTCGTTTTTAGATAAAAAATCGAGTTTCTCGCTGAGCGTTGCGCGCAAAACACACCTGCGCCATGTTGTGACGTCATCGTTCGGCTCGTTCGGTTGTCTGCACTTCGCGTCGGCTGCATTTGGTTTTAGGAAGTGTCTGTGTTTGCTATGAGATAATGGATTGGATAAAATACATAACTACTTGAACATGAAATGGTCGTTACCACTAAGCAAGCACTAAGTCTGTGTTTTACTACAGTTTTCTCTGATGAATTAACATTAAATATAAGATTTTTTGTTGCCTTGTGCAGAAACAAGTTTCCATCTTGTGAGTTACAAGAGCAGAGCAGCCCGAATTTTATAGCTGGTCAGTGTTGTGGATATCACAGTGGAAAATAAAGATTTCACCATTATGCACAAATACGAGTACCAGATGCTCCAATATGATATTTCTCAATGTACCCACGAAAAAAAAACAGACGACTTGTTTGTGTGCGATTTACATGGCGAGGCCACATCAATGATAAGCTACAAGAACAATGAAACTGGTCTGTGAAAGCTATGTAAAAGTGCAAGTTACTAAAAATACTGTTCTATTTGATTACATTGTAGTGCATTACCATGGGCGTAGCCAGAAATTTTTGTACGGAGGAGGGGGTTTAGGCTCTGATAAAAGTTAAAACATTAAAAATAATAATAACGGTTATGATTGTTATTGCACAACAATAACTATTATAAACTAATAAAATAAAAGTTTTTTATTTCTATATTAATTTTATTAAATCCTTCCTTGGGCAGGCTGTTCGGTCCACCAGATGAGCGAATATGCAGCGCAACTATTTATTTATTTATTTACATTTCAAATACAGTTAGTGTACTGAAATGCAAAGTACTATATTTTGTTATTTACATTCAAACGTCTTGTTCAAGAAAAAATTAAGTTAGTAGTAAATTTTGGTCATATATACCTCTCACATAAGAAATCTATTTTTTTCTAATTTTGAAATCTTGAACCACCTATTCCTTGGATTAAATAATAAAAATATGGATCCTACATTTTACACTCAACTTTTCGATCTCGCGCATTTTTTTACTTTGATTATTCTGTTGGAATCATGGGAGTCGAAAGGGGGGAGAGTCGGATCGCCGCCCCCCTTTTGGAAATTGGCATCGTTCATTTCAAGTAAAAAAAAAATAAAGCTTGTTATTTTTATTGTTAGTAGGAGAAATAAAGATCATTTAGTTAGTATTTGAACAGAATATAGCGACAGTAGAAAGTGTGTTAGATCAAGAAATGGATACTAACCTATAAAAGTGAATATTTGGTCGATTTATAATCAATTCACAGATTAAGAAAACGCACACACGTGCAACTAGATTATACCTATATAGCTTCAGATATCTGAGTTTATTTAATGGCCGAATCAATTATGCTTTTCGACAAACAGAAAGCGAATAAGCTTCTCTTCTTATTGGTCTTTGCTGTTTGTCTTCAAATCCTGGACAACTAATCGTGAAGGTGGACACACTTTTCCAAGCCAATTCACAGTGAGATGAGTTTCACATATGTTACAGTATTCAAGAGCTCAAGGTGATAAATGTGGAAAGAAAAGCATAAACACTTAGGTATTTTAAAAGCATTTATTTGACATCTCGTTGTCTTGGCAAGTACATCACACTTCATGTTGTCTTGATAAGAACATCTTCAGCACTTGATGAGTTGTAAGTCCAGATTTCGGCTTTCGAGGACGACTTCTGTAGTGAGAAAGAATTCTGAAAGAATAACAATTGAAGTTATTAAATTACATGCAGCGTGTATTGAAATCAGCAATCAACTGTAAGGAAATAGTTTTTAATCACAAAATAGGATTCTAGGGCATAGTGGCTAGAGATATCTACAATCGTACATATCTATAGTAAAAAAATATATATACTATATTTCCTTTGATGCTGGGTACAAGCTAAGTTTCCATAGGTTTACTACTTGGCTCGCCTACTAAGTATGCGTGTCTAATTCTGGCAAAAGGTTAGGAAACTTGATAACTGCAATACTGCCGGACCCTGTGGCCGAGTGGAGTGTAGTCTAGCTGCACACGCGGCCGCGATCAGATCGTGTTTTCGCGTTCGCTGTTTTCCGTGTGGCAGGTAAGGCAAAATACTCTTGAGTTGAATTGAGCAAGCACTGTTTTGGAGTACGTACATGCTAATTGAGAAAGACTAGAAGGAATACAAACATGCCGGTACAGAGACAAAATACACTGAAATTTATTTTTCGTAGTGTAAAATCTACCCCTACTTCGCTGGATTTACATAAGTGGTTTCATAACACGTACGGTGTGACATCGAACCAATTTCAAAGCTTTGAACTTGATTACTATCGAAACTGTGTATTTGTGAAATTTGTAACGAAACGAGAGTTGTGGGTGAGCGATTATTAAATGATTATGGAGCTGAAGTGCCCTATTATGATGCAGACGGACGGCATAAAATAGATGTGGAATGGGTAGACCAGCAGAGTGTTTTTGTAAGTGTGCATGTAGTGCCAGACGAATTAAGCCACGATGCGATTCGTAATGTAATTAGTGAATACGGTGAAGTGCTGAACGTAAAGGAAGAGAAGTATTCAGAAGAACATATTTATAGAACACGAATGGGGCGCATTGTGTTTAAAATGACCCTGCGGAAAGCAATCCCTTCGTACATTACCATACAAGGAGACAGATACTGGGTAACTTATTCTGGTCAAGTACGTACGTGCAGCGGGTGTGATTTGGAGGGGGACAACTTCTCAGACAACCCTGCGTTAATATAGAGTCCCTATAAATTTGACCACTGGAACGACCCCTATGGTATACCAACCTACAGTACTTCAAGTACTGACAAGAACCCAAAACTTGAATACAACATCAAGCGAAGAGGTAAATTGCCATAGATCCAACCCCCATTTCACGAATGAAACAACAGACACACCCGCCACGGAACCAGAGCTTCAAACACAGTTAACACCAAACGACCCAAGCCAAAAGAAGAGCACCGACAAAGACAAAATACACAACGAACAACAAGGTGAAAGTGTAGGTGAAAATGAAGAGAGTAGCCAACTTTCCAGCTCCAACCCCTTAACAACACTAGACAGATCTGAAAGGTACGTACACTTCGCAACATCTTATTTGACCACCCTGAAAAATTTCAAAGTCCGGAATTCGTAAATTTGGCAGCATAGGGCTTCAGAGCCAACTAGGAGTAGCCAACTTTGGAACATTTCTCCTTCCTGAATGAAAACGCTCGTGATTTTTTTCATTCTTTCACATTCCATAAAGTAAAGATACCCTAAAGCAGTAATAAAATATATGAGTAGACAAAAAAATGTTAAGTAGAAATATGAATGTTGAAAATATTTCAAGATTCGTCGTTCTGAATTTGAAAATAGGAAAATGTATGTGCATTGTGAAACACTGAACAGGTTCTCATCCACCTGGAAAGAATTGCTGTCACATTTGAATGCAAGAAGGCAAATTTATGATGATTTTATGCGAAATGTTTAGTAAATATACCTTGCACAACACCAAACGATTCTGCAAAGTGTGTCTTTTCCTTAGTTATTAGCGAAAAATGGTTCGAAACTCCGGCACAATGTTGCTTCAACTGAGATTAACGTGTTTTACTGAGCTTTCTTTTAGCACTCTCCTAGAGTAGTTGGTTAGATGACAGCACTTTCGTTTTTTTACTGTTTTCGTCAAGATAGAAACATCGTAGGTTCAAATCCCACCCTTTCCTTATTATTTTTTCCTTTTTATTTACCGAGTGCGAAGTGTTCTAATAACGTAATATAATATTATATGATATTACTGTAAATATTTATGCGATGCATGCTCAGTGGCGGCGATTGGGTTTCAAAACTGATGGGAGCAAGATGGGGGAGGGGGGAGGGCAAGGACAGTTTCTTTCCCTTGGTAGATAATGTTTAGCATAGTGCTGGGTCATCTGCCCCTCCACACTCCATAATCGTCGCCACTGTGCATGCCTCAAGTAATGCTTCTACTAATGTTTTTAATCTTTCAGTGATTGGCAGGATTTTAGGAAATACTTTTCCTTTCGTTCAGCTGTTATAAGTTAACACACATTAAGAACTTACATGTCAACTTTCTGCATCCGGAAAGCTGGACATAAATCGCATAAATATCAAAGGAAATATCCAAGAAACGTAGATAAGCATTCTCGACCAAAGCCGTTTACTTCCCGAAAAAGATTTTGCAAAGAAGTAGGTTTGAAACCATGACCTTCCATTCCATAAGCAAACTAGCCCCCTACACCACACGGTTCACGTTATTTTATGCACTCGGTTCGGATCCCACTTTAAACTGTAGGTCCAGTCCCGATTAGCCTTACTATGCATAAAGTTGACTTAAAATACCAAATCAACCAATTCACCTCCTTTCAGAGTGAGCCTTCTATGATACTGTAGTCGGCCAGCATCCGAAAATACAGTTCTGCTTCGTGTATACCAGAGTGTAATTGCATTTAATATTGTGACTAATTTTACTTTAAAACTACAGATTAAAGCGATAATAGTGTCCAGAAAAAGAACCTCAAAGTGGATCTTCACACAAAGTATTTTAATCCATTGACAAACATTTCAGTTAAGAATAATATTATGCTTTTCCATTGACCGTATTTTCGATTCATGGTGAATTTGCTAAAAGGACCATGTCAAGAAATCTAAATATGTGAGTTTTACTAGTAAATACATTTAAAATGCACGAGACAACAGGGGAGGAGAAAAATAAACCTCAAAAATAAGTAAAAATGCAACAAAAACTGTTAAAATACTGACAAATAAACTAAAATCCAAAAATGGCTAAAAAATACAAAAGAAATGTAAAATAGAAAGTGTTTTCCGGCTCTAACCGAAGGGAAACGGACATGATAGCAGGTTTAACATAGTTTTTAAGGGTCAGAAAAAAAGTTGATTTTTCATCAACTTCCGGACCCTAATTAGTAATTATGACCATTGAAAAAGTTGGAGGTAGCTTCCTTAAAAGTTTATTGCTGAGGGATCGTATCGTCCCATATCTCCACTTCATAATAAAGAAAAACATAAAGTTCATATTTCGAAAATGACTTGAAGTTTTCCACCACGAAAATATTTTTCATAGTTTGAAGTTCGTTAGTATTATCTTTCAAGGTTTCCATTGTTTTAATTTCACACATGTTTTATATTTCATACGTTCCTCTCTCTTTTCATACAGTCTTTGGAAAAAAGCTGAAGTTTCTTGTCAAATGGGGTCTGGTTCAAATTACTCCTTTTCGCTCTCCTGTTCCTACATTAAACAAACAACAAAATACTTCGTAACTAAACGATTGCTTGTTCAAAACACGGAATTTTTACACAATTTACAAAATATGACAAAACGCCAATAGACATGTTCATCATCTTTCCCTTTCAGCGTTTCTCGATTTTATCTGAATTCGTTTCCTCATGAAAATTGCCATGAGGAAATTATAGATATGACATTATGTGTGAATTGGTTTCTTCAAACTGGTAGCAAACTTTAGCATGAGCTACCTGGAGAATAGGTAGCGTGCTTGATTCTTACGAGGGAGGTCGTAGGTTCGATTCTTCACCTAGGCAGGATTTTTTTCAGGAGTATATCGTTGGGTGTAAAGTTTATCCACCGTGCTAAGAAGTTAACATTGGTCTCTGTATTTCACGAGAGGAAAGGAAGTAGTAAGAGAAAGTTATTTCGATGATAGGAGGAAGTCACATGCCACGTGGAATGCGCAGAATCAAGTTACATAGAGCTAAATCTGTAATTGTGGTTTCGAATATTGCAAAGTTAGTGCGGAAAGTTTGTTATATCTGATACTCGTACTTTCTGTTCAAAGAAGACAAACATTTTAGATACAAAGCAGTGACGAATTAACGATCATTATGAGGTTTTGAATTTTTTGTTTGTCACTCACTATATACTGTAAATACTTATTAGTAGTTTCTTATGGAATCGGCCTTCGTCGCAATAACAATTTATTTATGTTAATTAGCGATTTACTATTAGTTTTAGACGCATGGTAAGATGGTGGTGAGGGGATTGACAACAGTCATTACGAAGGAACGGACATAAAATTACCAATCTTAGCAATTTGAACTCATTAAACGCTCTCCTTCGTTACAGTACTGCACTACATCACTACTTAACATAACTGTATATCTTTTTTTAGTACATCGAAATCAAATAATCAATATTTTAGGTGTCAGTGAAGAACAAACAATACATAACTTAAATAACATTACATTTTGCATCCTGAATACATACCTATATGTGATTTGTGAATTAATCATGATGTGTGTGTTAACACAACATATGAACAATAACTAAAAAGAAAAGTTTTAACTTTAAAAACTGGAAATCTGCAACTTCTAAGGGGAAATATGCGCAGAAGGGACGTCCCTCAAGTGTGCATCGGATTCATTTTTAAATATTCTAATATCAACGGTGTCCTTCTCCGTAGCCGAGCGGGTTAAGGCGTTCACTCGTCTTGAGATCGTTCGCTGCGGGACGGCGTAGGTCGGAATTTATTCGGCCTACGTATAGGGCCGGTGGCAACCCACTATCGTGAGGAAATTGGGGAGCTCCGAGTGAGTGAGCGTAATCCGGTCACGGAGACCTACTAAAACGGCTGGGGATACGTCGGGCTGATCCCCCGACTATTCCAATACTGGTTGAAGATCTCCAGGCTTAGAGGTGACACCCGGAAGCTCGTTGGCCGTGGTGTGGAAAAATATACACGCGAGGCATCTCCCAACAAGAATACGATCGGTGTGGTTCGTTATAGTGCATCAAATTAGGGATGGCCAGATCCGGATCCTGGCGGATCCGAAATCCGGATCCGGTTTGTTCCGGATCCTAAAATTTTTCGAATCCGGATCCGCGGATCCGGAATTTTCAGATCCGGATCCGGATCAGGTACTTTCGGATCCGGATCCGGAGTTTTCGGATCCGGATCCGTTTTGCCATCCCACATGCGCTTCTTTGGAAAGTAAGAATGTGCTTATAACATATTGTTACCTGCTAATATACATATAGGTATATATAATATACATACATACACACATATATATAGTGTGTGTACCCGCGTGCGCAATTTGTAATTAATTAATACACTTACAAGGGAGGTCTAAGACTCCCCCTCCGATCTCCATGAAACTTGCCAGGTGTATAGAGCCCCCCCCCCTCAAATGTCAAGATGAGGAGAAATTGAAGTGGGGATCTGACCCCGAAACCATGTAAATATGGCATAGGAAGAAACAGGGGGCATAGGGCCTCTCTATACACCTGTCAAATTTCATGGGAATCGGAGGGGGACACAGGAGTCAGATGATCCCCACGTCAATTTGTCCTCATCTTGACATTTGAGGTTTTGCCCCCTAAACCCGTTTTTCAGCTGAAACAAAAAAACAACGTATTTCTTCCAATCGGCCCCACTATAGACCTGCCAAGTTTCATGGAAATCGGAGGGACACAGGGGTCAGATCCTCACTTCAATTTGTCCTCATCTTGACATTGAGGGGGTTTTGCCCCCTAAAACCGTTTTTTAGCTGAAGCAAAAAAAAAAAAAAGTATTTCTTCCTTTGGGCCCTTTATACACACACCTGCCAAGTATCATGGTAATCGGAGGGGAACACAGGGGTCAGATCCTCACTTCAATTTGTCCTCATCTTGACATTTGAGGGGGTTTTGCCCCCTAAAACCGTTTTTTAGCTGAAACAAAAAAACACGTATTTCTTCCTTTGGGCCCCACTATACGCCTGCCAAGTTTCATGGAAATCGGAGGGGGACACTTAGATAACCTCCCTTGTTAGTCTTACACTTTGTAATTATGTAACACTGCATATATTATAATGTTTTATTTTAATTTGTAAAACTGTAACTGTAGAACAATTGTATAATTTTTGTATAACATTTCTATCTTGTTATATGTGTTAAAGGATTCATTTTGGAATGGAATGTCTCACATTTATGTGGGTTTTAATTTCCAATACATTCGAATGAATATATATTCGTTTCAATGGCATTTACAAAATCACCTCTGACATTTTATGTTAAACAAGTAAGATTATTTTTGTGCACGAGTGTGTTAGCCGATGCGTAGCAAAGTATTTTAGGAACAACACTTGAATAAAATTTGATGAGGAGAAATTGAAGTGGGGATCTGACCCCGAAACCATGTAAATATGGCATAGGAAGACACAGGGGGCATAGGGGCTCTCTATACACCTGTGAAATTCCATGGAAATCGGAGGGGGACACAGGGGTCAGATGATCCCCACGTCAATTTGTACTCATCTTGATATTTGAGGCGGGTTTTGCCCCCTAAAACAGTTTTTTAGCCGAAACAAAAAAAACACGTATTTCTTCATTTGGGTCCGTTTATACACACACCTGTCAAGTTTCATGGAAATCGGAGGGGGACACAGGGGTCAGATCCCCACTTCAATTTGTCATCATCTTGACAATTGAGTGGGTTTTGCCCTGTAAAACAGTTTTTTAGCTGAAACAAAGAAACACGTATTTCTTCCTTTGGGCCCCTCTATACACCTACCACGTTTCATGGAAATCGGAAGGGAACACATGGGTCAGATTGTGACGGTCCTGTGAATCCGCACAATATAATTATATGTTTATTGAAATTATTAATTTCATATTATACAAATCACTTTATATTAACGGTTCAAAAAATGTATAATTATTACTTTGTACAACGTTAATTATGGTTTGTTATTTATTGCTGTATACGCTGTATAAACGAGATATTTGGAATTCTAACGTTCCTATAGCAACAAGAATCAATAGTCATTATGTGGTAATGTGTGTGACTAAAAATGGAAATATAGGTAATAGTGAAGTGCATATTGCTCAATTATTTCACTAATAGAATAGACCCATAGAAGTTGTATCTTCACCTTCGCGTTTTAGTTTCAAATATTTATGAACAAAATGTAATCGTGCAAATGATTGACTTGTGAACGTCACAGTATAATTGGTGGTCCATTATTGTGGAACGTTATCAGCACGATCTTGAGTGATGTGTTTTGCGTAAGTGTTAACTTACACCATTGTTCTCGTGAATCTAGTTCGTACATACATTTATATTATGTACGCATCAAGTAATCCTTATAATCTGAGATCCAAAACAAGTCTTACAGCTAGATCTATCAATTGTGGTGATGAACCTGATGAATCACAAAATAAGAATGGTGCCATGAATATGGTGAAGTGCTGCAAAGATCCCGATAAGGAAAGGTTGGTAGCTTGTGAAAATTGTGGCCATTGGTATCATTTACAATGTTTGGGTTTGTCCGATAAGCATTGGGAGTTATACCAGTTAAATGAAAATTATTTCTGTACAGATTGTGATCCATCTTATGATCCGTTCAGTATTGAAGCTTTTGTGCAATGGAAAAGAAGTCAAGAAAATGTTCAAGAAATTGACATTCGTCCTTCTGTGTTGGCAGAGACGTCAACGGGGCAAAGTAATGTTTCTTTTCAAATGTTTGATCTGCTGGCAGAGTTAAGAAAAATGAGCGAGTCACAACAGATGGAATTTACAAAAATTAGGGAAACTCAAGAGTCTCAACAGCTTGAGTTTACAAAAATGAGGCAAGCTCAAGAGTCTCAACAGCTTGAGTTTACAAAAATGAGGCAAACTCAAGAATCTCAACAGCTTGAGTTTACAAAAATGAGGCAAACTCAAGAGTCTCATCAGCTTGAGTTTACAAAAATCAGGGAATCTCAACAGGAAATTCAAAATTCACAGCAACTACTCAAGCTTGACTTCCACGAATTGAGTACATCGTTACGAAAGGAATTAGCTGAAGTTGCCGAGTCCTGCAAATTAGCAACACGTTCATTACATCAGGAAATGGAAAGAGAAGTGCAAGGACTAACAGAGAAAAACGAGG
Organism: Lepisma saccharinum; assembly: GCF_977018435.1. Classification (NCBI taxonomy): domain Eukaryota; kingdom Metazoa; phylum Arthropoda; class Insecta; order Zygentoma; family Lepismatidae; genus Lepisma; species Lepisma saccharinum. The sequence goes on from NC_139229.1 coordinate 128,467,828, forward strand.
AAGTCAACATTACTTGTACAGAGAATTCTGATAAACTTGCTGGATTGAATGATCAGATTACAGAATGTCAGAACAATGTTTCAGGGTTGTCGCGACAAGTTCAAAGACTTGAAGTCGTTGTGAGCAAGGACGAAATAACTAAGCGCGTGGAAGCATGTGAGGAAAATATTACTAAGTTAACATCTAATATTTCGACTAATGCTGAATCAAGTAATCCTGTACAAGTTTACAGTTCTCATGTGAATAGTAACTGTCAACCTGGTATTCCTGCACGGAACCTAACCTCTCCTAAATCATCTGATTCTTCAGCGTGTGATGTTTCTGATGATGAACACAATCGCATTGCTTCACAAAGACACAAACGTTCTAGAAATAATCGAGTGAGAACTACTAATACTAACAAGTTATGTCAATCAATCCGTACTTTATATTCTGATGGTTCTGGTCAGGAAAGAAAGAGGCAAGTAAACCAAAAGTCAGCTAATCCGCAAAATCATCGATGTGATTATCCTGACAATTGTATGCGTTCGCTTACTCAAGAACCTCGACGGTTGGTAAGATTGAATGAACTTACTGTTCTTCCTAAATATTCTGGAGACCCTGAAAAATCAAGCCCACGTAAGTTTATTAAAACTTTAACGTCCTACTTAGACTTACTGCAAGTTCCTGACATGCAAAGGCTTGAATGTATTACTAATTGTTTTCAGGGACCTGCAGAAGGTTGGTATAATACTCATGTCGATTCGTTTACATCGTACAAACAGTTTGTTGACGAATTTCTGAATCACTACACGTCTTATTCGTTAACTCAGGCTCAATTATCTGAACTTAGAAGTCGTAAATATGATCCTAAATCGACGAGTAGTATGGAAGTTTTTGCTATTCGTACGCATTCAGCATATTATAATTTAGTTGATCGTCCGAATGATGCAGAAGTTATTGACATTTTAATCAATCAGTTGCCCACATCTATTGCACAAACAATATTAGCTGCTAGATTAGTTAAAATGGATGATGTAATTGCGTTACTAAAGAGGTTAGATTTAGTGAATTCAAGATCGAACAAGAGTTTTAATGTTCATGATAATGTACGTGAAAAAAATTTCCGACATGATGGGAATAATTCTAAAAGTTTTACCGACAATAATAGTGCAAGGGCAAAACTGAGAGTTCAAAGTGTTGCTAAAAGTTCATCGTTTGTGAACGATGATGAACCTAATGGAAATCAAGGTTCAAGACGTAACGTAAGACCTAATGATAGTGTTCATTTTGTTTCTTCTAGCGATGAAAATAAAAGAATTAAGATTCCACGTACAGATGTTCCGTTTGTTGCTGAAAACCAACAATCAAACTCCAGCCAGAAGACGATGATATTTAATAGAAATAATAATTTTGGGAAACCTAACCTAACTAACAGACCATATAATCGTTACAGACGTAATGGTGCAGGAACTCAAAATTTCCGGCAAAATAGAAGTCCACAAAGCTCACGATACTTCAACAATAATGGTAGATTTATGAGCAACAGTTTCAATGCCAGAAACGAGCAAGAACAACAGCAATTTACACTGCGTCCTAACTCTCAGTTCTCTAACAATAATTTCCACTCATTCCAACCATGCAGTGTATGTGCCAATTGCGGATATTCGTCTTCTCAGTTGTCAACGGGAAACAGTTGCAATGCAACTGCAGTGGCGAATACTTCATTAAATGAAAATGCTCCATCTTTCGATCCAAGAGAAACTTCTTGTAAACAGTTCATTTCTTCTGTCCCTGAAGCAACATTAAACGAACGTCGCGGGTGAACGTGGACCAGTTTGCTCGCACTAACATAATGGAGGGTCCGTCTAAATCATATCATAGTGATAATATAGGCACAACTTGTCAGTATGCTGTATTAAGTAATTCCGTTTTATCTGAAGTTGATAATTGTTATCCACGTTCAATATTTTTTCAATTAGATTGGTACGAAGATGAACCTACTTGGATTTTAAATGATACTGGTATACCTACTCCTATTACTGATCAACCTTTGATCACAGGAACAGTTTGCGGTATTACGATACAGTGTGTCATCGACAGTGGAAGCCAGTGTAATTTAGTCAGTTATGAATTATGGTGCAGTATAAAATCAATTATTCCGAGTGCCAAACTGGATACAGTGGATCAACTTAAGTTATTGCCGTTTGCAGGACATCAGAAGTTTCGTGTTGCTGGTCGGAAGATTATAAGTATTTCAATTAACTCGGAAGTTTTTACTTTGGAGATATTCGTATTGAAGCAACTGCATGTTGAATTAATTCTCGGAATACCATTTTTAAGGCAATACAAAGCTGTACTCGATTTTAGAAGAAACGAAATTAGTTTGATGGCGTCTACTGGTTCCGAATTGGTTCAGCCATTTAACTCTAGCAAAATTACAACTGATAGGGATCGCTGCCAAATGCAAGAAGTTACTATAATTAAAGAAGTAGAAAATTTATTTGTCGTTTCTCTAGATCAGATCACAACGAAGGTGCGGTCGTGTGAATCACTCAACACGGAGCAGCAGTCTCAGCTTGAGAATCTAATAATAGAATATCATAGGTTGTTTTCTGATCGACCCCGATCTGCATTCGTAGAACCTTATCAAATTGAACTAGACACAAAGGAACCAATCAAGGCACCTATATATCCGGTACCGTTCGCCAAAAGAGCAGCGTTAGAAAGGGAACTAGAGAAATGGAAGGCCTGGGGAATAATTAAAGAGATGTCTTCGCCTTATTTAAACCCAGTACATATCGTCCCAAAATCTAATGGTGAGTGGCGTCCTGTAATTTCACCACTTACCCATGTTGAACCTATAAACGATCTACTTCAACATTTTAAGGGTGCAAGATATTTTTCTTCGATTGATCTCTCCTGTGGATATTTTCAAATACCACTTACGCCCGACTCATATAAGTACACAGCTTTTTCGTATCGAGGACGCCAGCACGTGTTTTGTTACTTGCCATTTGGTATAAAATCAGCTGTTTCTGTTTTTGTTGAGAGAATGAATAAGGTGTTTGGACCAGAGACTCATTCATTTCTGATGATATATGTGGATGACATTTTAATATTTAGCCCAACAATAGAGAAACATTTTGAACATCTTGATTATGTTCTACAGACATTGCAGATGACGAACATGTCCATAAAATTTGCCAAATGCAAATTTTTCCAAACGGAAATTAAGTTTTTGGGTCATGTGGTGTCTGGTTCCGAGATTAAGGTCGATCATGATAAAGACTCAGCTATTCTACAGTTTCCTGTTCCTCAAAACAAAAAGTCACTTCGCAAATTTTTAGGACTGGCAAATTGGAGGAATCGTTTTATACATGAATTTTCAGATATCGCTAGTCCATTATATCATCTTTTACGCAAGAATGTGCCATTTTATTGGACACCTCAGTGTCAAGAAGCTTTCTTGTTATTAAAGAATGCTCTAATTTCAGCACCAGCATTGAGTCAACCCGACTTTGAGTTGAGGTTTTGTGTTTCTGTTGATGCAAGCCAGAAAGGATTAGGTTGTGTACTTTGGCAAGTTGATAATGATGAAATTCGTGTCATACAATACGGCAGTCGTTCTCTTAGAGGAGCAGAGATTACATATAGTACACACGAATTGGAATGTTTAGCTATATTATTTGCTCTGGAGAAATTTGCTATATATCTTAAAGGAACTGATTTCAACTTATATTCAGATCATAAGTCGTTGTCTTGGCTTAAAACTGCACAATCACTTAATTCTCGTCTTACGAGATGGGCTCTCAAACTGCAGTGTTTTGATTTCACGTTATATCATGTCCCAGGAGTTTCGAATAATATTGCTGATACGTTGAGTAGATTTCCGCCTTGTACTTCTTATTCTGCACTTGATGATAAATTATATATCAATCAAGTAATTGTGGAAGATTCACAAGATGATACTTCTTCTATTTGGTTAAAAGCTCAACGAGCAGATGAAAAATGCAATAATATAATTTCTCACCTGGAAGATAGTACAAATGATAAAGACTTTTCAAAGTATCTTCTTCACAACAAAATTCTGTTTTATAAACCCAATTCAGATGAAATTTGTAAACTTGTAGTGCCACGTGAGCTTATACCTTTGGTATTGCACAAAATGCATGATTTAAATGGACATTTTGGTTATCAGAAGGTTTTAGCAGCTTGTAGAAGGGCATATTTTTGGCCGTACATGAGAAAATCAATTAGAAATTACCTGAAAGATTGCTTAGAATGTGCACGAACAAAGATTGTAGGTCGGCCGTTGCGGAGATATGAATATCACGTCGTTTCTTACCAACCACACGATTTCCTCTCTATTGATTTAATCGGAAAATTACCAAGATCACGTACATATGAATATCTCCTCACAATTGTAGACGTTATGTCAAAGTTTGTTATGATTTATCCGTTAAGAAAGCGACTGCCAGGGAAATTATCAATCGTTTTGAAGAACAATATTTTAAACATTACTCTGTATGCAATGTATTATTATCAGATTGTGGAAGCCAATTTACATCAAATGAGTGGAAAGCCTACATGGATTCAAGGAAAATTAAGCATATTACTACCACTACATACAATCCGAAATCTAATCCTATTGAGAGGTACAATAAAGGGATTGTTAGATTACTGCGATTATTCTGCAATGATAATCACACCAGTTGGTATCCAAAAATAAATTCTATTATTCAGTTATTAAATCATTCATGCTCTTCAGTTACCGGATTATCTCCTAGTGAACTTTTCTTACATGAAGATATGAAGGACTCAATATTTGAAGAAATCGGCTGGCCAGAACAAATTAAATCTTTGCCATGGAAACGCAAATTGTTTTTAGCAGAAATCAGGACTAGACAATCTAGAAGAAGTAGAAAGATTAAGAATGCATTAAACTCGATCAAACTTCAAACAGGAGATTTGGTTATGATAAAAAATAGGCAAGTTAGTTCTAAAATTAACAGCCAGATTCATAAATTGTTCAACTTGCATATTGGGCCATTCCTTGTCAAGGAAATTAAGGACAATAATGCAATTCTTTACACATTGAACCAGCAATATTATGACAAGGTGAACTTTTCAAACCTTCGAGTGTTTAACTGTTCGGAAGAAAAGAGGAATCAACTCTTGTCTGAAAATTAAATTTATGAGAGTAGATACTGGGAAAAGGAAACCATTCTGTTTATTATTTTGTACAATTGAATGTTCTATTATGGTCTGATTTGTTATTACCTGTTAGGCACAAATCTGTTTATGTGCAAGTTGTTGTCGAATGTCAGATAATATTGTGCATTTGTAACTTTGTTTTAGTTATGTTGATAAACATCTGACTGATTTTTAAATGAAAACTCCTCCTTGCTGTTTCGTAGTTTTCATTTTCCCGGAGGAGGGGAATGTTGTGACGGTCCTGTGAATCCGCACAATATAATTATATGTTTATTGAAATTATTAATTTCATATTATACAAATCACTTTATATTAACGGTTCAAAAAATGTATAATTATTACTTTGTACAACGTTAATTATGGTTTGTTATTTATTGCTGTATACGCTGTATAAACGAGATATTTGGAATTCTAACGTTCCTATAGCAACAAGAATCAATAGTCATTATGTGGTAATGTGTGTGACTAAAAATGGAAATATAGGTAATAGTGAAGTGCATATTGCTCAATTATTTCACTAATAGAATAGACCCATAGAAGTTGTATCTTCACCTTCGCGTTTTAGTTTCAAATATTTATGAACTAAATGTAATCGTGCAAATGATTGACTTGTGAACGTCACAAGATCCCCACTTCAATTTGTCCTCATCTTGACATCTGAGGGGAGGTTGCCCCCTAGAACAGATTTTTAGCCCAAACAAAAAAAAAAACAACACGTATTTCTTCATTTGGGTCCGTTTATACACACACCTGCCAAGTTTCATGGAAATCGGAGGGGGACACAGGGGTCAGATCCCCACTTCAATTTGTCCTCATCTTGACAATTGAGTGGGTTTTGCCCTGTAAAACCGTTTTTTAGCTGAAACAAAGAAACACGTATTTCTTCCATTGGGCCCCACTATACACCTGCCAAGTTTCATGGAAGTCGGAGGGGGACACATAGGTCAAATGCACACTTACATTTGTCCTCATATTGACATTTGAGAGGGGGTTGCCCCCTAAAACAGTTTTTAAGCCGAAACAAAAAAACAAAAAAAAACACGTATTTCTTCATTTGGGCCCGTTTATACACACACCTGCCAATTATCATGGAAATCGGACGGGGACACAGGGGTCAGATCTTCACATCAATTTGTCCTCATCTTGACATTTGAGGTTTTGCCCCCTAAACCCGTTTTTTAGCTGAAACAAAAGAACAACGTATTTCTTGCAATCGGCCCCACTATAGACCTGCCAAGTTTCATGGAAATCGGAGGGACACAGGGGTCAGATCCTCACTTCAATTTGTCCTCATCTTGACATTGAGGGGGTTTTGCCCCCTAAAAATGTTTTTTAGCTGAAACAAAAAACACGTATTTCTTCATTTGGGCCCGTTTATACACACACCTGCCAAGTATCATGGAAATCGGACGGGGACACAGGGGTCAGATCCTCACATCAATTTGTCCTCATCTTGACATTTGAGGTTTTGCCCCCTAAAACCGTTTTTTAGCTGAAACAAAAAAACAACGTATTTCTTCCATTCGGCCCCACTATAGACCTGCCAAGTTTCATGGAAATCGGAGGGACACAGGGGTCAGATCCTCACTTCAATTTGTCCTCATCTTGACATTTGAGGGGGTTTTGCCCCCCAAAAATGTTTTTTAGCTGAAACAAAAAAACACGTATTTCTTCCTTTGGGTCCCACTATTCGCCTGCCAAGTTTCATGGAAATCGGAGGGGGACACTTAGATAATCTCCCTTGTTAGTCTTACACTTTGTAATTATATAACACTGCATATATTATAATGTTTTATTTTAATTTGTAAAACTGTAACTGTAGAACAATTGTATAATTTTTGTATAACATTTCTATCTTGTTATATGTGTTAAAGGTTTCATCCTGGAATTGAATGTCTCACATTTATGTATGTTTTCATTTCCAATACATTCGAATGAATACATATTCGTTTCAATGGCATTTACAAAATCACCTCTGACATTTTATGTTAAACAAGTAAGATTATTTTTGTGCACGAGTGTGTTAGCCGATGAGTAGCAAATTATTTTAGGAACAACACTTGAAAAAAATTCTTGTAGGACTAACTAATGAAAAATTTCTTTGTAATCGAAGATCATAATACCTTTTAAGGTGTGGTAATATTATAATGGGATTGATATACGAAACTCTCGGATCCGCATCCAAAAAATCCGGAATTTTCGGACCCGGATCCGGATCCAGATCCGGAACTCTCGGATTCCGATCCAGATCCGGAACTTTCGGATCCGGATCCAGATCCGGAACTTTCGGATCCGGATCCAGATCCGAAACTCTCGGATCCGGATCCAGATCCGGAACTCTCTGATCCGGATCCAGATCCGTAACTTTTGGATCCGGATCCGAATGGATCTCCACTCCCCTCTTCTCTCTTCTTTGCTCCATTTTCCTCATCTCTCGTAGAATCTTTTTCCATTCTCCTCACGACATCTCCTCTCCCCGTCTATCCTCTCTTTCTTCTCTCCTCTATTTTTCCTCTTCTCCTTTCGCTTTCTCTTTCTCCTCTCCTTTGTCACCTTTCGTTTTCTCTCACCTCTTTTCCGTTCTGTAGACTCATCAGCGATGAAATACTAGAAAACCTATTATTTTTCTTTCAGAAAGAATTTTGTCACTTGCGATATAATAGTGATATTTTTAATAATTTTATACAATATTACTTGTTTTTATTCCTTTCGCGTATTTTATAAATATTTATTGTGCATGCGGCAACCCTGAAATTGAGCCTAACTCTACACGCAACCCACCAACGCCTTGTGTAAATTGGGTTGCCTAGTTTAAAATGTCGTTGTCCTAAAACTTTTGAGAGACACTGTACATATCCTTACAATGAAGTGCGAAAAGGTCTATCCTTAGTGCCAGCTGGGATTGCGTGCCTTCTTCACATTCGAGCACCCCATTATTCTGAAGGTGAACCTGTCGTAGTGCCTCGCACTAGCAATGCGACAGGGGGTCTAAAGAGCCAGGACGCGATAGACCCGCAAAGATTGAAGGCCTAGTCCCATCAGCAGCATTAATCTGCTTCGTCAAACACGTACATTTTGTGCTACGTCAAAAGTTCTTTACATGCTATCAATCCAGTTTTAGAATGTAGCATATATATATATTTAGGCACATCACCATCTTCATATTTTCTCGTGTTTCTTGCAACTCGTTCGTCCAACTCTACATATTTCTTCTTTCTCTTCACTCCCTCCAAGTTGAGCTCCATTCTAATATTTTTTTTCATTTGATTCCTCGGCTTCCAGCTTCAAGAAATGTATAAGCTTGTTTATTCTGGGATGTGTTGTACCCATGCGGCTGTTTATTTTGTAGTTCCATCCCTCGAGCGAGTTGTTGGTCCTGTGGCGCCGTTGATAACAACCCTACATATCTATCGGCACAAATTGGTTTTCGAGCCACTGCACCACGAAGTAATCGAAAAATCCGTTAATTTTTCGTCTGCTGGAGCCTGTCCGCAGACATGAAGCCACCCTTCCTCTACGTCGTCCCGTTTCAGAAAAGCGAGTGCTGCGCACATACGGACAGAAAGTCTGATGTCGTCGCTTTCTTTGTACAGGAAGCTCAAACCAACTTCCTGTACCTTCCGCCAGAGACTTTGCGACATGTGGAAGAAACATCCTTGTAACCTCACCGCCGGAAACATCTCCCTCAAAATAGCAGACGCTTCGAAGTCTACGGTCACATTCTGAGGGTTCCAACCTGGTACCGCGCGTAGGATTGTCCGAAACAAAGGTACATACGTTTCGTTCTTCTTATCTTTCAGTAAAGCAAAGACTACCGGTGCTATGTTGGACTCTGCTTCCGTGCTACCCAAGTCCGAGTGTATCGTGTACAGCTGTGCAATCTGCTTGCTACAGCTTTTAAAAGTTCCGTCCATGAAAAGGTTGTTTTGCTGTTCCAAGCTCTCCTTCCCGTTGGCTCCTGCGAAAATCAACATTCTGTCATGCCGATCTTCATCAGACAAAAGAAAGCTGTTTCCATCCGACATCTTCATCAATTTTTTATGAAGAACAAATTCCTCGGGATAGTTAGCTTCTTTCTGAACTCCTTGCGCCTCATTTCTATTTGCGTACAAGGAACTCTTCACGTCAGAAAATTTGGAACACTGGTGATAAATTCGTAGCCTCTGCATTGTACGGACTGGAACTCTTCTTTGAACACCTGTGAAAAGATAACAAAATCGTCTTTTTTTTGTAAAATATACAGTTTGAATTAGCATCGTAGCTTTTCTTTGTGACAGAAATTTCTGCTTAATCGAAAGTGTATTTTCTACATTTTGAAAATCGTGACCTCTTTGATAATGCATTTTTGTCCTAAAAATGGCAAATTCCTTCCACAATATAGACATATTTAACTACAAAACATTTATGGTAAGAAAAACAAAAAAACGGGATTCCCTTATAACATCGATTTTGATGTTAAAATGTAACTAATAAGATTGATCAATTTTAAATTATATACATACCTTACGTATTGGAGTGGTAGTGTCTTCGCGGGCACGTTCTTTCGATCTTGAGAGCGCTCTCGTAACTTCGATGCCGGCTTCGTCGGCACACATTGGTGATCGGTCACAATTAAAATTGTATGATCCTTGGTCTTTATCGTACCTTTGCATTTCGTCGATTTCTCATTGACACACAGCCACGTTACCACAGCAGATTTGTTTAAGCGAAATTTCCGGCACGAGTATCCGTTAAACATTGCACACGGTTTCCCTTTCCTGGTCTCTACGATCTCCATATTCTTAAATTTCAGAACTTACTTAACAGGAACGAACAGCTAGGTTAATCGCACAAAACTTAAATAAGCTCTCAGGAGACAGGACAGGAAGTATGAAGCTTCCCGGTTGGCGGGGGAAGTCAATGAACACGTGTCCGCTCCATGAACTGGTTGCTGCCTGCCAGCAGCGCGTGGGGGCGGGAGGTTTAGATTTTCTAACTGATTAGTTCATTACATAACATGTCAATCAAGTTGTGTCCTCTCCATGCCCTGTTCGCTCCATGAACTGTCCGCTAACAGGAGGACACCGCCAATTTCCCTTGCAAAACTTAACTCGCTGCTTCCGCTCCTCTTATCTCTGCTCCTTCAATATCAGTTGTGCAAAATATGGAGCTACCGTGAATGCATCTGCACATGTTAGATTGCCGGAATTGGCTTTCGTACATCTCTCGCATGTCATAATCTTAACGTTAATTTTGAATATCTACAGAAAATCCTCTTTAATATTCAGCGTTACACGAGGAGCAACGAACGCCTTCGTGCGTGGATTTCTAGAGCGCTAAGCAGACGATCGAGTTCACTTCCGAACGAGAACGTCATAACTGGAATATCCAATCAGAGGCCGTTCGGTTTCGTGACGTACAGCATCAATTTGGCACAACTAAGGCCAATTTCTCGCAAACTATTTCGAATTAAGACAAACTATTTTGCACAACATTAATATAAAATCAGTGGCATGCAGTGATAGAGTTAAAATCATATTTTTGGTTAAATTGGAAATGTCCATTCCGGCCCCTCAAAAAAAAAAAAAATACCCTGCGTACGCCACTGGTGTGCCCAGTTAGATTTTTCTATCTTATCATTAAGTTGCGGGCTTTTTTAACATTTACTCCCGTCCAAAAACACTATTTTTAATTCTGTTTTTAAAACTGTTTTTTAAAAAACTCATTTTCTGACATTTCACATTATCTATCCAAACAATGTGCTAGCTTTCTGCATTTCGAAAGCTTATATTTTAAGATAAAACTGTCGACCACTTGACAGGTTACTGCATCCAAATTAAAATCTGTTACTATGTATTTATCAAAATTATTTGGGGGGATTATGATGAACGAATTTGTTGGGGATTGCGTCCAGGATCTTGGGGGGGAGATGGTCCCCTCTGAATGAGGCTATCCCTGTATTGTGTGACAGGCAAAATTAGTCTATGTTCTAATGTGTCCATAATATAAAAATCAATCAACCAGCAATAAAACAAGATTGGTAATGCCCATAGCTGCATTTGTTAATCCATTAGTCGTCATTAGTGTAGCATCCAAGGAATCGTGAGAGTCCACACGTGCTCTATGTTGACTCATGTTCAGTGAAACCTAACCTTTCAGACCACGGCCCATTGCAACCATACTATCAACGGCCCACGCAAATAAAGAATTTGAAGTTGAATCTATCTTCGCCGGCCATTCCTCCATTTTCAAATATCCTACATTCCCTTGCTGATACATAGCCTACTATTCCCCAACATCGCCCCTATTGCTTACATATTCTGCAAGCATTTGCTACGTTTTTTATGGCACGCATTAATTTATTTGTTTTAAAAATAATAGTAAGGAAATTATAGATTATTTGTTTCATTTTAGTCCGCTTTTCTGCCACGTTTGGCTAATCGCGAAGATTGGAATGAAAGGTGATAAAATTAAATTGATGAAGGGACAAACACACATGGATAGGACACAACACAAAACTCACAGAAGATTATGCTGGCTTTGAGTCCAGACACCAGAGTCTCGTTAGTCGGCATAATGCAGTCCAAGTTGTACTACGTGAAAGAGAGGCTGACATTTGGGCGTTTTCACCAAATTCATCCCTTACCTTATCCTTACCCCCATAAAAAGGAAAGGATAGTAAGTCGTCTAAATGTCTCTCTCCATTATCAATTCACAAGTTAGGTAGATCCCGCTAATATTAGAATCAATCGAATGATTTCACAAATTACCTCAATTTTGGATTTTTTTATTTCGTTTTGGGAAATCGTAAATAAGTGAGCATGTTGCATTACGACCCATAATGACATATTTAGATCTTGGTATTTCCAATTTGCGTAGTTTTGTATGAATTCTAATTAGTGGCATATCCATAAGGAATGTTGGGTATCATATTCCCTATAGCCTTGTGAACCTTTTACAAAGAATGGCGTTAGATATGTGAAAACATAGAAGGGAATCATGTTCTTGTAGCGAAAATATCAGCTTTCTTATAAAGTCATATCATAGAACATATATAGAATGTATTAAAACAGTCAGTAGCGAGTTGATTCACTATTCTCTCTTCCTGAACCAAAATATAGGACACCATCTTCCAAAATGTAGGGCTTTAAACAGTAAATAAATAATAGGTATAGCTATAGGAAATGTTAGCCAATAATGGTAAATTAACATTTTCAGTTCTTGATAATGAATATTTGAACAAAGTCTTTGAGTATAAAAACCCCAAGATTTAATAACACTACTACATTGTCTTCAAGAATTTCTACGAAGAGCTTTCTTTTTTCTAAAATTTAGTTTTTTAAACTATAATTATAAAAACAAAATATAAACGTACAAATAAATAAAACAACATTTATTATGATACTCTGAATATTTAAAATCACTGAAATTACTCTGAACGAATACAGAACATTTTACAGAATATTTGAAGAAATTATACAGACTGTATAATGAATTGGAGCAAAGTAACAAATTGCCGCAGGAAACATAAATTTCCCCCTGATTTTGGGTCTCCCCAACTGAGAGACGTAATTTTTTTAATGAAAATTATACGATGCTCAAAATGTTTTCGATTTCATTTTTCCAATTGCTCCTGGGCGCCGGACATATTACTGGAATGTAGGACATGGTTGTGTGTTCACCAATTTCATCCACTCACCAGTAATCTGTGCAGCACCATTCATTCCACAGTGCTGAATGTATATTTTCCTTAAGGGTGCTCAAATAAGGCAGCGGGAATTTACCCCATACATTCACAATCTCGGTGAATAGCTAGGATGATGTGATCAGCACTACGAAAGTTCTCCTTTGATATTCCTCCGATATTCAAACATAAATCTCCTCAGTGTACAGTAGCAGAAAGAAATACTTCCCCCATAAGACAACTGGTATTAAGGCTCTATGGGGGAAGTATTTTTTTTCCATGACTGTACATCTGCCGACTGGACCCCCGCGTTTCGTTATATTATATTGACTGCCACTGCGTCTAGAGATCTGCGATACTGGAACATACACGTCGCCAGAATTTATTTTTTAGGGGTACGTTTCAGGCCATTGATAAAACTTGATTAGCTACCACGGTTATAATTGCCATTTTACAACTATTACAGACTAATAAAAATAAATTTGATTCAACATTATTATTATCATTATTATATGGTGAGACTTTGCTACTCGATCCACCAGATGAGTGAATATCCGGCACAACTATCTTCCATTATTTTTGAATTTCATACAGTTAGTGCACCGAAATTCATGACTATTGTATTTTGTTATTAGTTTTTAAAAGCCGTTAAAAGTTATGAGGAAATCATATTCATAAAATTTATCTTGTGTGATCTTTCACATAAAAAATTGGCTTTTGGAATTTTGGAAACTGTAAAACCGTTCATTATTTTGATTCAGTGGTAGAAGAAGAATATATAACCTGGTTCCTGTATTTTACATTATTTTTTTTCGATCTATTACAGTTTATACTTTGGTTGTTTTGTTCGAATACTAAAAAAAATAACTTCATTTGTGTTATTAACAATAAAAATAGCAAGCATCTTCTTTTTTGTAACTTGGACTGAATGGTGGCATTTCCAGTGGGGAAGGTTGACGGACCCGTTCGCCCCTCCTTCCCCCTTCCGACGCTCATGTACTGGAAGTATGTCGTGTATCATTGACATAATTGTAGCAAATTGTCAATTCATCGACACAACATGGAGCATTACTCTCCTATGGTATTATAGAATGTTTCCGTGATATGGCATTAACTTTTCATTCATTTCTCATATTAGTAAATTGTAATATTATACTTAGCTCCAAGGTTGACAATCAGCCTGGGAATTACATATTCATGCGTCCGTTTCGATTTACTGTGCTCTACACATCAATAATTCAAAACCAAAATCGAAATATAATTGGACTCTGACAAGAGATAGGAGTGAGTAAACTAGCACTTTATTGATTAAGAGCGTGGTAGATAATATCAAGAAAACTCATTTCTAAGCCATAATGCTCCATTTAGCTGTCCCACGCAAGTTCTCTCGATCAGCGGATACTGTATAACTGTCTCGCACTACGAAATGTCACAAAACTGATGAGCATCTCAGTTGTCAATTGAAATCAAAGCCAAGATCTACAAGTTTTTTTGAAAAATGAACCTTGATGCTTGAGCACCGCTGGCTTGGCACACGTTCAGATTTTGAATGCTTTTGCTGTGGCCAATTTTGTTCATCAGGTTGTGAGCAGATATTGCAAACGACTAGGATAACATATGCGATTCAATTTAGGTATGTAAATAAGGTAAGCTAATAACGCCTTTTCTCCATATGTAATTAATATTTTCTCCATGAAATTGATATTAGTATTAATGTATTTTCCAAATGATAATACACTATTATCTATAGCAACTCTCATATGACCTTTAACTTGTCATATTTGCTTGTCTTCCTGTTGCTTAGTTTCTGAGAGTTGCCCAATTAAAGAAAAAAACAGGAAGAGGTAAACCAAAAGTAATCTAATAATCTTGCAGATTTTAATACGATCAAATTTACACAGTGAAGGTTCAAATCTACGTAAAGATTATTAGGTACATTAAATCTGTAGGAATTGAAGTCGGTGAGAGCAGAAGGGATATTATCAATATGAGGTTTATCGTAACAATACGCCTGAAGGGCTTTACGATACAAGATTTATGAGAAACAACATAAACCTCAATAACAAACAAATGCATTCACAGAAAATTAACAAATAATAACATGGAATATATTGTAAACTCTCTTGATATAAAAGTTTTAACTTCCTGTAAACTTTCCGTTTCTAAGTTAAGATAAATCCTCATTACTTTAATTTAGAAGGCAAAATATATCGTAATCAAGAATGGTAATATGTCCTAGCCTAAACAGAACAAGTTGTGCTCTGCTTAACTGAAAAATACCCGACTAACTACTATGAAAAAATTAAAACCACTATACACCACTACAGTAATACCACTATTCCCTGATCCTTGTCCTATTTGGTAGTCATCTTTCTGGCAGGAGGGAGAAACTCAACTTGTGCATGTTCTTTGGCTCATTAGTCCGAAGTGAATTTTTTGCGCAGATTCATTCTCATTCTTCATTTCCTTACGTCATAGTCACGCCCCTTTTAACAGTGCCATCCATCTATTGGCGCCGTCTTGGTATTATAAATGTGTTTTTCGGATATTGTTTGCGATCTGTTTTGCAACATTATTATTATTCATTATTAAAAAAAACATTAAAATAATATAAAAATTATATAATGATTCAGTCATTTCAGCTCACACAGCCCGATCATTCACTGTTCCACAACTGGCTGTACATCTGGCTGTACTGGATGAATAATGATATTACATTAATAGATGGACACCCATGCTCAATTTCGGACTCGAACTCGGATCATGAGTTCACAAATCAAAAAGTGTCAGCACAGTTTAGGTCTGCTAGCTCTTTATAAATAAGAAATAACTTACCTATTTCGTGGCACGTACTGTAGATGAAAATTTCGTATTTATCAAAATACACGTTGAATTGTTGTTTGAAGTCTACTTTATGCACAGAAAGGCTAATCAGGACTGGACCTACAGTTTAAAGTGGGATCCGATCCATCGGGTATCGAACCCGGGAGCCCTGTATTACAAGATGACAACGCTACCACTGCGCCATCGGGGAAGGCCCTAATTATCAAAATACATATTGGTTTGACGTTTATCCCGAGACGACGAAAGACATAAAATATTGTAATACGTTTTATTATATAATTGACATTTCAACCCTTATCGATTGTTTATAAATTAAATGTATTTACATGTTAGAATAACATAACTTTTAAGGTAAATTGTGATATTGTGAACAATGTTTACTTTCGCTTTTTATATACTAAAGAAGTTTCCTTTGCAGAGTGCATTCCAAATATGGAAGCTGCTTTATTGGTGTTGTTAAGTTTTCTACCGACACCAACCTTGCCATTCAACAACATTGCACCAGTGCCAACCGAACTAGATAATATTTTGAAGCTGCTTCTGTGTACTGTGTATTATCAGGAGAGTTGTGTAGCAGTTGTTGATCATGGAAGATACTCACAGATTATAAACAGTGAACATTTAGAATGTGAAAAGTACATACCTGTTGTTTATATAAAAACATTACGTTCTTATGAAATCATCCTCCGAGCAATGAATGATGGATGTAACACCTTTATAATTATACAGAGAAACACTTTACAATTATTCCACATGCTGAAGCAAGCAACTACAGAAACCACACAAAGGAAAAATAGAAAGTATATTGTAGTACAAGAGCACGTCAACCAAAGTTTAAACCACTTTCTTCAAAGCAAGTCTATGGTATTTTTCCCCTACACCTATATAGTAAAACCAAGGCATTCATCAACAAATCAAAGTCAAGTATATGATATAGTTTCTCATACTCTAGGAAATAATCTAAAACCTCAATCGTTGGAAGTTGTTGTTCCGTGGGAAAGTCTAAATCGTAGTGAAACTCCAGGACTGATTAAAGATAAGTTGAACAATTTAAATGCCATTGCCTTAAATTTACTGTGGTTTCCATATTTTCCGTACACAGTCGATGAGGGCTCCGCCTTGGATGGAACAGATTATAGAGTAATCGAAGAATTAAAACTGAAGTATAATTTCACATGGAACATGTCTCATTTCTTT
Organism: Lepisma saccharinum; assembly: GCF_977018435.1. NCBI lineage: Eukaryota > Metazoa > Arthropoda > Insecta > Zygentoma > Lepismatidae > Lepisma > Lepisma saccharinum. Next base: position 128,484,728 of record NC_139229.1, read on the forward strand.
CCGAAGGATGGATTTGGTAGTGCGTTGGATAATGCATCCACGGAAAGTTACTACGGATATGTAAAATCTGGGAAGTACCAGATGTTAGTACCGGGTGACGCTTCAAACGAGCTGAACTACAAAGTTATGTACCAAAGTATACCATACCTTCAATCAAGTTTAACGCTCCTTACGCCAAAACCAAAGAGAAAGACAAGCTTATGGTCAATATTCTTTCCACTCTCACTTCCAGTGTGGTACTCTGTTTTGGGATTTGTTATATTTTCATCGTTCCTCTTATATTCATGTTCCTTCATCTTGCGCCATTTTACGTACTATCATATCGGCGAATATCAAGATTACATCTATTGTCTTATGGCCTCTATATGCATTCTTGTTGGAATTTCGGTTCCCTCTTGTAATTCTGTTATGACAGTATTGTTGGCGTGGTTGGCTATGACTTCTACGTTGATGATCACCGCATATACCAGCAACCTAGTTTCATTTCTCACTTATCCAATATACTCTGCTCGAATAGATACAACAGAACAATTTCTCGCTTCTAAACTACAATGGGCAACAAATGACATGATGTGGGTAGAACTGCTAAACGTTAGCGCAGACGATAGATTGACCGCTGTAGCTGAAAGATATGTGCTGTTTTCAGACTACGCGAAACTCAACAACTTGCTCAAAGGTGGGAAAATAGCAGCTGTTGTTGAAAAGCTTACTTGTGGCCATATAGCCAATACTGACTATCTGCAACAAGACACACTGAGTTATGTACGCATCATGTCGCAAAATATGCTCGGTACTGATGTGGTGTTCAGTTTTTGGAAAGGGTCACCGTTGGTAGATAAAGTGAACGTTGTCTTGAGATTATTGGTAAATGCTGGAGTAGTTAGAAAATGGCAGATGGATATCGTGGCCAAATATGCATTCAAGAAGTATCAGAAAGTTCTGGAAAACCACCAAGAAATATTGCAATCATTACGTCCACTTGTTATGGATGATCTTTATGGAATCTTTGTGTTTCTCGTGATTGGACTATTTTTAGCTTTTCTAACTTTAATTGGAGAATTCTTGCATTACAAGTGTAAAGTCTAATAAATCGTATGTATACATTTGTGAAACAATCATGACATAAACAGAAATTTCTGAGGCGTTGTGTTCCGGAATGCAAACTCACGATTCAATACGAGAAACACTGTATATTGTGCTTTGCGCTAAGAAATTAGATTTTTCCTTATATAAGTACCATGAACACGTTCTTCAGTACTTCTAATACAATATATTGTATGTATATGTATTTTGTATCTACAGTAGCAGAGAAAAATAGGAGAAAATTTCCTAAAGGGAGATATGTAGTAATTTTTTAATCCTCTGTACACATTATAGCACAATAAAAAAAATGGCGAACTTCAAAAGCAGGCAGTACTCAAAATATGCTTTTTCACTTCCTTACAACACACAAGTAAATATCGGTTCGATTAGCCTACTTCAGCCCTTCACTTTACATTTAAATTGTTCAGGGACGGTAGGTTATGCGACCACGCACGCACATATGAAGTAGGATACTTGCGACTTCTTCTCTGTAGTTGTACGTATAATCTGATCGTGTGTATGTTGTCGGACCCAGTTTGCGTAGATTTCCCTGTATATTGACTCATTCAGAATTCCTATATTTATTTTAGTTATCGGATCACCTCCGAATACTCGCAAGCTAAGAGTGTAGTGAGCTATCAATAGCTTCAAACATCACATATATCCTTTTCCAAAGAAATTTGTTGAGAATAACGTCTAACGAACGAATTAAAATCTACAAGATCACTGTAAAATAGCTTGGACACTATTCATTCGTTCACCCTGTAAACACTCTGCTCAGTGCCGGATCTACAAATCTTGCCCCCCACACCACCCCCGCAAAATATTAGCAAAGGCCCCTATCTGCCTACCTACCTTCACACACATATATATAGCCTATATAATGTGTGTGTGTGTAATTTTTGACCTCATGTTGACAAAGTCACATACAAGGGCCTACATGATTCAAAAGTCCCTTAACACCCCTATAAAAAGTGAAGTTAGGCTGGTCATGATAGAAACAGGTTAAACTATTTTGCAATGGGACTTACTCATTGAAGAGCATGAAGTCTACAGTATTTCCATGCTTTTCCCTCTATTCTCGCACAATTCATTCATAATATACCATGCGTTTTTCTTAATTCATTGTCGGATTGAAAAAGGAAATACTGAAATAGTAAACGCACAAGCACAAGAAAGATACTCAAACTGAGTGATAGCCCAACATTATTGAATTAATTGATCAATTGAATTGTTGTTTTAAGTCCACTTTATGTACAGAAAGGTTAATCGGGACTGGACTTACAGTTTAAAGTATGATCCGAACCACTGTACCATGTGCCTCCACCGGGTATCGAACCCGCGACCCCTTGATTAATACAAGGCGACGACGTTACTAGTACTCCATCAGAGAGGCCTCCATATTATTGATTTTGCCCATTTCAGAGCAGAATCCTGCGTAATTTCCGACCCGTTGTGTGCGAAGTTTCTGTGTGCGAAAGTTATGTAACATGTTGAAAGTTTTACATTGGGCTCCTTATAGGTGAGGGCCAAACGAGAACTGGAGGGGCCCTGGCACTCTGCCCTCCCCCCCCCCCCCCCAAGGTTTCGGCGCCCATGGTGATGTGATATCCTATAATATGACAATGTTTTATCACACCTGGAAAATGATACATTTGTTACAATCATGCGGTCATAACTTTTTCTGATTAAAGATAGGTTCAAGAAACCTTCACCGCTGCATTTCTCGTGAAATTCTAGCCTGATTTGATTCTAGTCTGACTACTACACGGGAGACCCGGAATGGGCGATTTAAGGTCGGAATTTTTCCGCCTTTGTCCCCGCATAAATAGGCTCCATGGTCCATATATATATTGTATTCGTTTCTGTAACCCCTGAGTAACTAGGTTAATTTTTTACGTACGCAAATACGGACCCTCTACTATGTCGATGGCTGAGGACCCCCCTAAAAGCTTGTCTCCGGGTCCCCCCCGCACTGCGGGGTTTTGCGGATTGTAGATCCCGCACGTGTTTTTGTTATATAATTTCTTTGCCACTTTTGAAAAATTGTTAATTTTAAAATAATGACAACTTGTTTAAGTTTTTTGACAGAGAGCTGGCACTTTTAATAATTATTATCAGATGTTAACAAAAATAAATTCGATAGGTTGACTCGGCACATATTTGTTCACCAGGTGGAAACGGGAAAGCAACTGGAAAGCTGTCAAGTCATACCGATACTCTCATTCAAGGCCAAAAAACGCATGGACCAGAATGTCTCTAGCTCTGAACAAAATTTTTTAAGTTTGAAATCGCTTAAGCCATCAACACGTTACACCAGATAATAATGTACAGAAACAAGATCTACGCAGGAGATATCCATGAAAGATATGTAAACGGACGGCCATGAAATTAGGCGGGAGGTAGAAATTCGCGCTGTTGCCACGTCGGAGCACAACCCCGTGTGTTCGGAGGTTTAAGAGAATGAAAGATCTCTTGTTGAGTTTTAGAATTGGTCTCTGTAATCCATATGATACAAACTGACAGTATTTGCTCGAAAGGTCAGGGATGAGAACTGCATGTCCCGGAAAGAGGTCGGTCTGACGTTCGAACTAGGCAACGCAGGCCGTTGACGTTGCCACATAGCGCGCGGGAACCACGACTCTTGTCCCGTTCTCGCTTTGCTTTTCCCACATGTGGCATCGGCGCTGCCTAGCCGCCTATTTTCACGGTCGTGCGTTCTTTTTTTCTTTACGAAAGTCATGCTAGATGAAACTACTGTAAGTTTCGTAATATAATTGTTAAGTACATAGGAACAAAGAAACCATTTTCATAGCTGCAACCTTCAGCAACTTTTTTTCCAAAAGCATACTTTATTGCCTCGTAGATTTCCATCCGATTCATGCCACAGCTGCTGAAGGTGCAAGGTTATGTATGAAACATCATTCAGTCGAATTTACTTCTGTTAAATTTAATTATAATCAAACAAATGTCAGCTTTCTATCTTCAAAAGGTTCGATTAGTACACATTACAACATGACGTGAAGGCATATGGGGATATATGAAGTTAAGGCCCCATACGTTCGTAATGTAGGCCAGTTGTGGAAGCGATGTGATCAGCACAGGCGCGGTTGGCTGCATAGCGCAAATGTGCAGTGAACCCCCAGTAATATACAAAATAAACAATAACTGAGATGTTCATAAGCGTAGAGTGGCAAATTCTCTTAGTGAGAAGAAGAAACCGCGGGCCAGAGCCACTCAGCTCCCCTCTAGTTCCGTTTCGTGCAAAGTCTCCGCTGAACCTCCGCAAGGCAACCCCTACCATGTTAAAAGCTTAGGACGGCTAGCAGAAGCTCGACGCGTACATATGGCGAAAATACATGCAGTCTGAGACTGGAGGAAGGCCGTCTCGTCAAAACGGACATGCGCAGTTCATAGGATCACCAGCGAGCTGGAGTGAATCACGCTCTTCTCTCTTCCAGTGTTGCACTATGTGTTTCAATTTGAATTCATTTGGCATTCTCTTTGTATTTTTATATTTTGCAAGACTTATTAGATTAATGAAGAGGGTGTAATATAAATGTAGAGGTAACACCGAACGAAAGCTAGAAGTAAAGATGATGGGACAAATAAGATAAATATGATAGAAAACAACTTGCCTACACATTCAGAGTTTTGATCTTTAAGATGGAAACACTTCAGGTGGAAGGAGCCGAAAAGTCAAAAATAGCGCGAGGGCGAGTGGTCGCTTATCGGACAAGACTTAAACAACCTTTTGGTCTTCTTACGTCAGACTAAATGCTTTCGTTGACATGTTAGGCCTTTTAGGTTTAGTTGTCTTAGAATATATACACTCAATTTTCGGGGCTTACCGTGCTTGACCAAAAATGTAGTATTTGCTATTTATTCAAGCCTAACCTAACAATGAAGGCATTTCGCACTTACGTCAGAAGACGACCAAAAAGTTGTTTGGGTTTCGTGCGATCAGTTATACTCTAGCGCGAGAGGGTGTTCGAAGGGACGCGCGCATTTAACTTTGTTACGTGTCATTGTCTCCATACTTGTTAGTTTGTTTTGAAGTGCATGGCTGGTGATTGAAATATATATGGCATAGTGATACGTTGAGTGAAGTGAGGTGGATTGTGTATTGGAAGGAGTGTAGTTGTTGCTGTGCGAGAAGTTAACATATTGCATAGAATAGAATCTAATCGCTTTGATTTAGCGATATACTTTCGAATAGTTATATAAGAATTATCTTGTAATCAAGGGGTCTTGGGTTCGATTACTGATACATACTCATTTTAGCAGGCAGAGATTTGTATTTTTTAACTGTAGGTTCAGGATCCAGTTTCAATAATATAGTCTATTTGACAGTGGTGGGACCAGAAAAGAGTTGGCAAGAGTGGAAGAGGCAAAATTGAGGCGAGAATATTTTCTGAATTCTGAGATACCCCTAAATACAATACCATACGAAAATCTTAAATTAAAATGATCGCCCCCTACACACACAGTCCTTGGTGCTGTCACTGTTATCTGAACATAAAGCAAATCAACTTTGTCAGTAATCTACCGGCCAAAATTTGATAATTTTCCCAGAACTATCTGTACGAACCAAAGCGTGTAGTGTCTCAAAAGGTTTAGGTAAGTCCACTTTTTATAATTTTGGTGAACCCCTAGGAAAATTATGCACGAGCCGCGCCTGGATCAGCACCACCCTCCGGCCGCCTTAAGTTCCTCCAAAGGTTGCCTCCAGGCTGGTGAAATCTAGAGCTGCTCCATGCAGAACATTGCTGAAAAAATTCTCATAAATCAGTCATCCCCGTTGATCTTGATATAATTATATGATTATCTTTTTATGGGTCATTGCTATATTTTAGCCTGTTTTCAGATAATCAACATTCTTTTAGGAATTCCGTGATAAATTAGTGGCAGTATTGCCCAAGATGAAAATTTTGTTCCCAGGCTCTTAGCAGAAAAGTACGTTTCAGGATACTGTGCCTAAAATGTGCCTAAAATTACCTACTTGGGCTGTTAGTGCCTATTTTGTTTGTTAGTACCTGCAAGTGCGTAAATGCTAATAAGAGGGGGAAATATTTGAAGTGTGATATTTGTGTTTTGGTGTTCTCCTGTTAAGGTTCCTACAGATAGTTCAAGATGCAATTGTTGATACATAATATAATTCTCCTATAATTTTATCAGCTTGTGACATAGAATTTGTAAGAATTGTTTCTTTATGAAAACCAGTAAATAATGTATGAAAATATAACACTGTTTCTGTTATTGCAAAAATTATATTATGAAATTACAGTCATCAATGCTATAGAAGCATTAAATTTTGAATTAGTGATTTTGAATTTTAAGTTCTTAATTATACACAATATTAGAATTTCATGCCTATTACATCATTTTAAAGAAAAAATGTCCCCATTATCATGCCCTTTTTTCCAAATTTTTACATCCTTTTTGGCCTGCCTATTTGCTGAGGTTAAAAGCTGAGGCTGTAAAGGGACACTCAGCACACACAAACTCAAAACACAGAATTATACTGGCCATAGGATCAGACGCCAGAGCCTCGTTATTCTGCAAAATGCAGTCCAGGGAAGTAAAGTTTACAATTGGGTGTACTACGTGGAAGGTCACCCCTTATACCCCTAAACCAAAATTAATTTGCTATACAATTTCAGACATAATTCGGCGGATATTTACCTGATTATTTACATTTAAGTCAAAATATTTTGATTCCAGTAATTATGAAGCCTATCCATTAATTACAATTGTGAGCCTGTGCGGCGTGTTTGAATATGTATTCAGGACAAAATTCAATTTTTTTAAAAGGTTGTTAGATTCGAACTTTAGCAAGATCACTTGTTTGTCTTAATAACCTCTAATAGTTATGAAAATTTGTGCGGTGACAAGCTGGTGTTTATACTTTATATTTCGAGACCCGAGACGAGAACGAAACGTATGTTTATAAATCATGACAAGACCGAGAATGAGAAAGACATTTACAACTTGACACGAGACCGAGAATCTTCCAGGAATTCGGAGGATAGAGATAAAAAAAAAACAACTCCTTTGAACGCCGCTGGATAGTAAAACAGGGATATGTATTGAACATATGAAATACATACAAATAATTTATTGGGTTAATACGAAATTATTTCCTGGTAATGGAAGGCGATCGTAATGTACATTTACGACAGGACACAACAAATAAATACCTGGGTAAATAGAAGCTAATGTATTGCTGTTATTGATTACGAGAGAAGACTGGAAACGTTTGTTTTCCCCTATGTGGCAGAGTGCGTTAAGAGCTAGACTTTCGATATGTCCACCAAAAGGTTACAAGTTCAAATTTCGGGAGTGTTGGTATCTTCATTAATTTCATCTACAGTTCATTCTCACTGTAAAAGTTGGTTTTAAATCCACATTGATGTAAGATAAAACGATTTAAAACGAATTCAAAACAACAATAGAAATAATAAACTTTAAGCAGCGAATATCCAAGATAATACAACTACTTTGTTTTGAGGGGAATACACATAATAAAAAAAATACCACTATTATATAAATCTGATTCAGAACATCATACGATTGAAATCATTCAAAAGCACGTAAATACTTCCATTATACGTAAAACATTGTTCGCATTTTAGTCTAACTTTCTTGTAAATTTTCAAATACTACAAACACGCTCCTGTTGTTGTTGTTGTTATTATGTGTGCGTGTGTGTGTATAAAGCTACCCCTACACACATTGTAACATGTCGTGAAGACATATGCAAATGTACACCCAAGTCCAACATAGATTAACAATCTTGGCCATTGTGATTGTTTGATTTGAGTCATTTTGTGTTTTAAGTACACTTTATGCACAGTAAGGCTAATCGGGACTGGACCTACAGTTTAAAATGTGATTTGAACCACTATGAGTCTCCAACTGGTATCGAACCTGGGATCCCTTGGTTACAAGGCGACGATGTTAGCACCACGCCATAGGGCAAGGACCCTTGGCCATTGTGGAGGAGATGTTATAAGCATCACGCTCCGGCCGTCTTTACCTACCAGGGTTATCTGCGTAATCTCCTGAGCCACTCCATGCAGGGGAATAGCTAGAAAAAAAAATCTACCACCTCAAATCATAAATCCCAGTAATCGAACCCGAGTCTCCTGCAACAGTCAGATGCTATACTAATTAGCCCACCGCGAATCAGTCTCCCTCTCTCACTCACACACATACTATATATCCAGTGGCGGCGATTGAGAGCCAAAAATTGGAGGGAGGGACCAGGACAGTTAATTTTTTTTTCTTGTTAACATTAAGCATTAAGAGTTCATAGTGCGGGGGCCAAAAGTTGCAAAACGCGAGGGAAGGGGCACATGCCCCTTCTTGCCCCTCCTAATAGCCACTACTGTATATGGCAATGCATCTTCTCTCTCTCTCTCTCTCTCTCTCTCTCTCTCTCTCTCTCTCTCTCTCTCTCTCTCTCTCTCTCTCCCTCTCTCTCTCTCTCTTTCAACATGGCCAGGTTGGGACTCGAATCCGCGAACAACATTAGGTGGAGGCTCCACTTTTTTGACATGAAAAGATAGAGATTGAGTTGGTGTTTTAAGTCGACTTTATGCACTGCAAGGCTAATCGGGACTGTTTAAACCTACAGTATAAAGTGGAATTCGAACCACTGTGTGCCTCCACCGGGTATCGAACCCGGGACCCCTTGACCCCGCTACCACTTCGCCATCGGGGAGGCCCGAGAGAGAGAGAGAGAGAGAGAGAGAGAGAGAGAGAGAGAGAGAGAGAGAGAGAGAGAGAGAGAGAGAGAGAGAGAGAGATAAAGATGTTTGTGTGTGTAGAGAGAAAGGGGGATTGAATTTAGTACCACTTGATGCACAGATAAGTTAATCCGGACTGGGCGTACAGTTTAAAGGGAGAACTAAGCACTGCAGTGGGGCCCCAATTTTACATTTGCTGATTTTACTTTTTCCCGCAATATACATTCCAACTTGCTTGTCCCTATATAGCAAATTTTTATAAAATTATCCTCGATTTTACATTTTTCCGCATTTTAAGTTTTTCAGCTGGGTCCCATGAAAAACGTAATAATTAGGTTCCACTATATGTGCCTCCATCGTGCATCGAACCCGGGACCCTTGGATTGCAAGACAACGTGTGTGCACAATTTACTAGGCAGAAAAATAAGCCATTAAACGCAACAAAGCTTAAATACCGCACAAAACAATGCTTTCCTCTGGCAGGTTGTTAAAAGAAAGTTGGCGTTGGAAGATAACGAGGTAAAGGTAATTGAGTTCAAGTCATATCGCAACATGTCGTCAGCGAGAGAATCACTACAGGACGGGAATCAACGTGACAAATGGCTAAATCGAGAGTCACTGTGAAATTGCAATGAAGTTTGTGGCGATAAGATATCGAACAACTTACTATTATTTTAATATAGCACGTTCCTGTTGCTATTATTCCACAGGCCAAGGAAGGACAAGGTGAAAACTGACTCATAGTGAGTACTTACATAACGTATTCTTTATTTTACAGGACGAGACTTCTGTAACTCTCCGGTTAAACACACACAAAACGTTTGTCAAAGTTGGTTTTAAATCTGATTTATGTTTAAATAAGTTAATCGGGGCTGTATCTATAGGTTAGTATTGGATCAAAATCACACTGCAATATACAAACTGAAATATACCACCTCCGGGGATCGAACCCGGGATTCTTGTTTACAAGGCGGCGACGTTACCACTACCAGGCTCACTGGTTATGTGCAGCCCTACGAAGTTATTTTCGAAAATAAGTAAATTAGTAAAGTACTTAACAGAAAAATAACCATGCAGTTTCTCGTTATGAAATCTTATTGTTACTTCAATTGTAGTACTGGAAATAAGAAAACACACCAGAGATGAAGAACAGTTTCGAAGAAGGTTGACATGGTTCAGAGAGTCTCGGTGACATAGCACATTGAGAGATCTTGAATGGTCTGACTGAAATTGCTCATGTACACGATCAAAGAAACTTGGACAAGTCCTCATTTGGATTTGACCAATACTTGGCAGTTTGTACGGCAAGGAAATAAATAAATTAATAGACTAACGATTAGCCGTAAGAGATTTTTTTTATTTCTAAAGGTAGAAGTACGACATATAACAGTTGGGCTGAAAAGTTCGTAGGCTAACATAGTAAAAAATATTTTTTTGACAAAATTCGATTTTATTATTCAATATAGTTGCCTTCGAGGGCGATACAACGATTATAGCGGTCATACAATTTTTCGTTGCCATTTTTATAGTACGATTTCTCTTTAGCCTCAAAATAGGCCTCAGTTTCGGCGATTACCTCTTCATCAGTGCTAAATTTCTTTCCAGCGAGCATTCTTTTAAGGTCTGCAAACAGGAAAAAGTCACTGGGGGCCAGATCTGGAGAATATGGTGGATGGGGAAGCAATTCGTAGTCTAATTCATATAATTTTGCCATCGTTTTCATTGATTTGTGACACGGTGCATTGTCTTGATGAAACAGCACTTTTTTCTTCTTCAAATGGGGCCGTTTTTTCGTGATTTCATCCTTTAAACGATATTTTTAAAGTCTCAGCTATCTCGATCAACTTCACTTTACGATCATTTAAAATTATTTTGTGGACTTTTTTGATGTTTTCGTCGGTAACAGCCTCTTTGGGGCGTCCACTGCGTGCATCGTCTTCGATGCTCATTTCGCCTCGTTTAAATTTAGAAAACCACTTCTCAACGGTTGATTTTCCTGGTGCAGAGTCCGAATAATGTTTATCAAGCCAAGCCTTGGCTTCAACAGTATTTTTTTCGCCAAAAAGCAATGCTTTATTAACACACGAAATTCTTTTTTATCCATTTTTTCACAATAACAAAAGCTGCTTCACTCACAATGCTATATCTCACGAACTAATTATCCGGCAGCTGTGAAATTTATACACGTATCTTTTGAAGGTTAGTACTAAGTAAAAATCACATGGATTTAATTCTAGTAACGCCATCTATGAGTCAGTCTACGAACTTTTCAGCCCAACTGTTACGACTCGAAAGAAGTGTGATGTTGATGTAGGGTGTTCCATTCATTAAGACGGATCAAAGTTAGCAGTAAATAAAACGGTGTTATTGGTGAAACTTTATTGATTTCACTTTTGGATCATGTTATTAAAGGCATGGCAATTATGTGTGAAAAACAATATCGGCCAAATGTCCGCCAAGGCTTCGGCGGCACACGTCCACTCGATGGTCACAATTTTTGATGACGTCTCTGCATAGTTGCTCGTCGATCTCACCAATATGCCTTATTATCTCATCCTTCAGCTGTTGAATTGTTGTTGGCTTGTTGGCATAGACCTTACTTTTGAGATAACCCCAAAGGAAGAAATCTATTGGGGTTAAGTCGCACGATCGTGGTGGCCAATTGACATCGCTGTTTCGAGAGATGATGCGACCTGGGAACTTCTCATTCAATAAAGTCATTGTTGCATTGGCTGTGTGGCTTGTGGCGCCGTCCTGTTGGAACCACAAACCTTCGACATCCATAGCATTCAATTCAGGCCATAAAAAGTTGGTTATCATGTCACGGTATCGCTCGCCTGTGACCGTTACAGAATTCCCGGCATCATTTTCGAAGAAATACGGGCCAATGATTCCGCTAGCAAAAAATGCACACCAAACAGTGAACTTTTGTGGATGCAGTGGCTCTTCAACAATGTTCCTTGGATTTTCATCAGCCCAAATGCGACAATTCTGCTTATTAACGAACCCACCAAGATGAAAATGGGCTTCATCACTAAAGATGATTTTTTGCGAAAAATCATCGGCTTGTTTTTGCTCGTGCATCCAATTGACAAATGTACGGCTCTTCAAATGGTCAGCAGGATTCAATTCTTGTGTCAATTGAATTTTGTAAGCGTGTAGAGACAGATCCTTTGTCAAAATTCGATGTAGCGTTGTTGTGGAGAGGTTCAATTCCTGAGGTATTGAGGTGTCTGGATTCGTGGCCACATTCTCGCGCACTGCAGCAATGTTTTTAGCTGAACGGCGTAAATGAGCACGCATTGGCGTTTTCACATCTGCCACCGACCCAGTTTGTTTGAATTTACGAACAATTTTGCCAATTGCACTCTCGGTTGGTCGATTATGTTGACCAAAATAATAGCGAAGTGCCCGAAATGCATTTCTGTTTGAACGTCCATTTTCGTAATACGCTTCGATAACTTTAACACGTTGCTCGATTGTTAATCTTTCAATGGTTGCAATTGGCAAAGGCTGAAGTTGTTAAAATCTTAAAGAAAAAGAAAAAAAAACACTTAACCTTATTTCACATTTCAAATCGTTCCAAATTAATGGAACACCCTTTTATTTTCTCGAGTCCGCTTTAGACGGAAGCATTTGCTTTAACATTTTTGCTAGCATAAATGCTTCAAAAATCTTATAGCAGATAGAAACGTACTTTATACGAAAACGAAAGCATTTGTTGGAACATTTCGGTTAGCTTTTGCGATTACAATGTATAATATATACAGCACGAAAGCCACATCGAGTTACACCATCTATGGTGAGTGCAGGGTGTTTACAATTGAAAATGCTAAAATATTCTTCCATACGTGTACAGTAAACGTTATAAAGTATGTATTTAATCAGCGCCATTCTTTGTATCTAAAGCAATTTAATACGAAACGCTATTCATCTCGTTTGAATAGTTATCGTCGTTTAAAAATGTGAAGTGATATATTGTTTACATCTCACGCGGCTGCCATTACATCTGCATTCGTGACCTAGAGGTCACATATGGAAGAATATTTTAGTTTTTTGAATTGTAAACACTGTGCACTCACCATAGATGGTGTACCTCGATGTGCCTTTTTATTAACCTCCGATAGGGCATGAAATCAAAACCACAGTGAATAGCAGAATTGTTTTATTGGCAAAAGTTACATACACGTATAATCTACTTTTCAACGTAATCACCAAGAAGATTCAGACATTTATCGTACCGATGCACCAGCTTTCCAATACCCTCTGCAAAAAAAAAAGGTTCCGCCTGTCAGTTGAGTCAGGTCTGCACGGTGTCCTGAACCTCCTCCTCATTGGTGTGGAAGCGCCGTCCTCCAAACCACTTCTTCATCGCCGGGAAAAGGTAGAAGTCACTCAGTGCCAGGACTGGGGTGTAGTGATCTAACACTTCCCAGTGGAATCGTTGAAGAAGGTCTTTGGTTGACCCAGCAACATGCAGTCGGGCATTGTCATGAAGCAAAACACTGCCCGAAGACAGCATGCCTCTGCGTACTCTGCGCAATGTCTCCCAGTACTGATTGTGGTCCTGGACTCCATGAAGTCAACCAGCAACACACCTCGCACTTGGCGGGAGAGTAGATTGTAGCAGACATCTCTACGCGCCCGTCGCTCAGCTTCAACTGAAGCGAAGCGTTGGCGGCCTTGGCAGTGGGGATGGTAGGGGCAGGGGGGATGCCAATCACGCTGCGTGACGCCCCGCTTCCTAGCTCTTCACGGTCCACCTGGCGGCGCCATCGGAGGTTGAAAAAAAAATTGCCGTCGTATTATACATTGTAATTGCAAAAGCTAACTGAAATGTTTCGAGTTTCTTTCTAATATGTCCTACTTCTTCCTTTGGAAATAAAAATATATATATATTGTTATGGCTAATCGCTAGTTTATTTAGTTTTTCCTACACTCTGCTACGTCTTGGTCAATCGAATGTGAACTTGTACAAGTTTCTTTCATCACGTACGTGAGCAATTTCAGAGCATTCAAGATTTGAAATAGGAACGCTGTTCAACGACTTTCAATTACGTTCAATTCAACGACATGTACGTACATGATTAATTTGATCGTGTACAAGGCGCTTTATAACCATTCCTAAATAGAAATTCTTTGACCGAACCTTGGATCCAATGAGAAAAATGGCGTTTTCTCTGACGTCATTTCCTTTTAAGCGTTCAATTCAAGGGCTTGTTCATGATTTATTTGATCGTGTAGAAGGTGTTTAAGTGAGGCAAGGGTACAGTCACGGCCGCTTCTGGGTTGTAACAACCACATCGACTTTCAATTGGATCATTGCAAACCCGAAGTGTCCATGATTGTACAATATACTTGGATACTTAAAATCCAGACAATTGTGATTAAAACATGTAGATAGGACACAAGATCGTCGATCACCTGATTGAAAAATTAAGAGAAAAGCTGTATCAAAGAAGCAGGGAAAGAAAACACAAACTGAGGTGAATGGATGATTCACATTAGAATGAGATGAACTCAGATTCATAGCTAAAGAATTAACCTTCATGAGAAAGATAGGAGGCTCGTGTGTCACCATGATAAATTAATTAAAACACGAGGAAATAAAATTAATTTCTTCTCAACTTCTTCCATTTTCAAATGAAGATACCCGATTGATGATGGAACATACAGATACAGACTGTGCAAAAGGTTACCAGAAATGTATTCACAGTATCTCAAAAATAATTATTTGAGGAAAATTGCGAATATCAAACTTTGCTTTCATCTCTCTTTGGCTTTCTCTTTTTCTCCTCGGGTTTAAGTAATAAACCGGAAATTCCTAATTAAAGTACAGAGGAAGCTTTGGCCAGTACAGGGAAGCACTTTTTTTTTTTTTATCATTCATGATATTGATATTAGGAACCCTACCGTTTGATAAGAGGGCAACATCAATTTATCCCTAGGAAGCGGATATTTTTTACTCTACCCAAGAACTACAAAATTATATCAGTAAGAAAATAGCATGCGTTTCACTCTACCACTACCTACTTAAAATGCAGTTTACCACGCCGCAAACTCTCTCTCTCTCCTACACAGTGCATTTGAGTGAAATATGAATTAATTTCAAGAGAGGGGACGAGGGTGTTTCTGGGTCGAATGTGTAAAAAATGGTATCATATGAAATAAACAGAACGGATTTCCCCTACCCCTGCAACTTTCACGTGACAAACATCTTGAAATATGTTGTGTACAGTCACGGACACTGCTGGGTTGTAACGACCTTATTGAAGAAGCACTGAAGCAAGCCATCCATGTCTGACCACCAAGCGCCTTGTGACTAGACAACCCAACCAGCATTGCAATTCTGTGGCTTGTATACCAGTCACGGGTATACATCTCTGTAAATTGAGTAGTGATGCCAAAGAGAAATACGAGATGAAGATTATCGATCGCAATGTCTCGTGTTCTCGACATGGAATAATACTCGGTCCACGTTACGTTCCATTATTTAATGTTGTTTGGGAACGAACCTGACGAACTGGGTTTATATTTTCACTCCTTGCATTACAGTAAATTCCACATTTTACAATTATATTAATGCTTTGAACGAAAATAATGCCCAGAAAAACATCGAACACACGTTCACGCCATTCTTCTTACACACATGCACGTGAAAACAAACACACAAAGCTAAGTTTTAACTTCCAAGTGAATGTCGAAATAACAGTAAATGGAGAAGCACGATGTGCGAAACATGGGATTTTTCACAGAAAGAATTCGTCTATTTGTGACATACGTGGTTTCTATTAATAGACAATGAAACAATTATGAGAGAAATTAAAATGCATTTTCGTCTACAGGTGGTGAGGAAGGAAACAGACTGACTGGAAAAAAGAAAACATGGTGCTATTGATAGAGTGTTGGTTAGCGTACAGAGCTTTAATCAGTGAGGTCTAGGTTCGATCCCCACCAAGGACAATTTTTTAATTCTTTTCTATTAGTGAAGAAGTATGTAATATTGTTTTCTAGGCATTTTGACGAAAGGATATGCATCAAATTTGTTCGTTTAATCTGTATTTTCATTCTTCTAATAAGTTTTCTATCGCAATGGGATATAGAGATTCTATATCTAGGCAATGGATATCTTCCCAATGGTTACGTAGCTACGATTCTCCCGTCCCTTCCACCCACTTGTCTTATTTATTTACTTCATTTCATATCTAACGAAAACACACAGATATAGTTAGAACAAGAAACACACCTCGCGTCGAAGGTTCTAGACTTGAGTTCTGGCTATTTTTTGGCGAGGGTGATTATTCTTGTGTGTCTGTTTATCATCTTTGTCAAAAAAATATTCCTCATTATTGCCGTGATTAACCTAGGGAGAGACCAAAGCGACTGAAATAACAAGAGTACAGAAAATGCAAGACACATCTGCCTAGGCATGTTATACCTTGGGAATTAGCAATCTGAAAATTAACTTGCGTTTCAGTCGACTACTTGCGAAAGAGTTTCGTGTTGTCTCGTTTGCAGTGTTGGTTATCGTGTCGGACTAGCATGCGGGCAACCCGAGTTCGAGCCCAACGGAAGTATTTTTTTTTTTTTTTGTCTAATTTCATGCAACCTTATTTATAAAACTGATGTTTCTGCAAAACCTTTTGAATTGCATGCCACTTCGTATGTTGGTAATCTGAAAGCAGAAAAGATGAAAATTTGATGTTCCGAAGCGACGATGTATTTGTGTATGTGTTGAAAAAACGCAGATATTTATTAGCGAAAAACATGCAGCCACGTGATCATTGAGAACGCTTCCTAGTTGTCAGTGCTAATATGGTAGTAGCTACAGTCTGTCAACACACACCAACGTTCACGTTTACCTTAAAATGATTACCTTTCCAAGTTTCAAAATCATGAGTGCTGTCTAAAGCAATACTTTGATACTTGCGTTTGCATGTTCGAATCTAAAGAAATACGAAACTTTTTTCCCCAACAAATGACATTGAAACCATTAATAACTGTTTGCAATGTGATAATGATATCATATATGTAAAGAATAAAAATGGAGAATTTCGCTTAAAACAACTTATAAATAGGGAGCGGAAGTTGATGAAATGTCATATTTTTTCTGACATCTCGGACACGATGCCCATTAAATATACACAATATTACACTTCATCTAGAACCCAAAAAAGGTAATTTTAAAGTGCATTTTTTTGCATTTGTTGCCATTTGTCAGGTTTTAGGTCATTTTCCCCGATTTTCAGCATTTTCCCGTCATTTTTTGCAATATTGGGTATATTGTTTCATCATATTTTGTCACCTTTAATTTTAGTAATATTCTTGTCTTTTCACCAAGGTGAATATATGCCTATATATATCTCGCAGGATTGCAATTTACGAGCAAAAGAAATGCTGAACTGGTGACAGTTTTTCTTGTGTCGGGGGAAACCACCAGGTGCCCGTCTGGGGCAAACTCAGATTTAAGATCAAATAAGGAGAGGCTTGAAATACCATAGCTAGACCCCGTTTGCACTGAAAATCCTCGTTGCATATTTTATTTGAAGGTGCATGTGCTATCATTTGGTGATCTTTTTTTTAAAGCAAGATTGCATTTTGTTTAATTTCATTTTTATTTCAATTTTTAAACTGAAACTAACAAATTTAATGGTAATATTTTGCATTTTACGTCATTTTTTTTTCATTTTTTAGGATATTCTATAAGTCATATACCTATATTTTTTAAGTCATCAACTTCCGATCCCTACTTATAAATATATTAAATTATGTGGATACCTGATGGGAAACGTACGATGCACGATCAGAGAGTCTGAATGTTGCATTGAAAACTGCAGAGAACAATGACTGACTTATGAACAGTGAAAGGTTTTTCCATGCTCCAATGGGATTTTATTTATAACTATAAATAAACAAGGGAGAAGGACACAGGTAGGTATGATGAACTAAATTGTAATCTAAAAGTTTTAATTGAAGAAACAAAACACGTTCGCGGTCAAAAATAGGGCTTTCAATTTCAGGTAGATTACACTCACTGAAAGACTATTTTCAAAATTAATAGTATCCTCGTTCTTCACCTTTTTCTCAGTTGTCATACATGTCAAATTCCTCTATATTCTCTGTTTCATCATTGGGACAAACACCCACATCCATGCCCGAACCGAGTATTGGTAATATCGCACGCTAGCCAACAATTCCCGAGGAAAAGTTTTATACGCGGTTTAGGCACAAGTGGTTGGAATCCCACTTTAAACTATAGATCCAGTTTTCTTACTGTGCATAAAGTGGACTTAAAAAGAAGAAAAAAAATCGAGGAAAAGCGCTTGAAGGTTTCGATGAGTTCCAAGTACCTTCATGAGGCGAAGCTATTACGTAATTTTCAAGTGGTCAAGTGGCCCCGTGGCAGCGGATAAGTTTCACGAAAAGAAGGCTTTGAGTTCGATTCCCGTTCTATTGCCCTATTTTTTTAATAAGTCGAGCAACTAATTATTGCATTTTATTTAATAATTTATTGGAGTAAAAGTTAAATGTCCTCCTCCGTAGTCGAGCGGGTTAAGGCGTTCACTCGTCTTGAGATCGTTCGCTGCGGGACGGCGTAGGTTCGAATCCGGCTGTGGTCGGAATTTATTCGGCCTACGTATAGGGCCGGTGGCAACCCACCATCGTGAGGAAATTGGGAAGCTTCGAGTGAGTGAGCGAACCCGGTCAAGAAGACCTACAACAACGGCTGGGGGTTCGTCGGGCTGATCACCCGTCACCCCAATACTGGTCTATATCTATAACAGGTGACGGAGGAACAGTGTGGGAGGGAGACCAGCAGTCGGTAGGTAAGCCAAGGCTCTTCAAGGGCTGTAGCGCTGTGTGTTTAGTTTTTAGTTTATTTTTACGATAGTTTTTTTTTCACATTTCTCATCATTTTACAAACATACTCAATAAAATGTTATGCCTGGCGAAAAGTATACATTTGTTTCGAGAAAATGATCCAGAAATACATATAATACTATTCACAAGAAATTATCGTAATCGTTTGGAAGACAAAATTCAACAATTCGCACAGCAAATAAAATAAGAATATTCGCAATAAATAAATTTAAATATATATAGTCGCTCGAGTTAAGAAAAAAATTGGAGGCAATCAAACGGGAATCGAACCCAGTATCTCCTGCGTGTCAAACTAACCCGCTACCAACCCACCACCTGGTCTTCTGTCAGTCGGACAATCTAATCGTCTTATGAGTAACGCTTGCTAAGTTTCTAATCTATTGAAGCGCTTGTAATTATTGTTGTGTGTCACGGAGTCTAGTCAAGGACTAGAAGGAACATCGCAAAAGTTACTGAAGCTTGTCTTCGGTGCTGACAGTTGGCCCCGGAGTCACTTGGTATCTCCTTATCAGTAGACATGACCTTGAGCCTGCAGAACCAGCACACTGAAGTGAACGAAGATATTTTACGTGATTTGTAAGTTGGAAGAAAACATGCCACGCGATACAACAGACACAGGTTTGTCTTCAGCTTTGGGACAGACAAACCACACTAGGCATACAGACAGAGTATAATGTAAGATAAAAGGAAATTATTTCTCCGTCTCCTCACACTGACAATTTTATTGCCTTTTTTTGGAGTTATTTGACCACAGAAACGGAATTATATTATTGAAGTCGTATCTCGTGTGATGGCTTGGTTCAGTATGCTGATCAGGTTTTCTGACAAAAGCAGGACGAGCTACCCAAGAACAGTAATTGTCTATCTTTTATATCTGCTTCCTTCATCATCCGGTATAAGGCAGACAAGCACATACCACAAATATGTAAGAGAACTATTGCTAATTTGGTAACTTTTCTTGCAATTGAATTTCTGTCGTGAACAGCTGCAAAGAAACAAAGGCTTTCTTTTTTTTAAAGATTACACTGAATAATTGTTATTTTATTAGGAAACTAAAATGACTTCAGTATTCCCATGCAGTACACAAGAGATTCTAAACACACACTAAAACATACTACTGTTCGTTTCAACGTATTATTTCAACAATCAAGACAAAATAAAGGGCATGCTCAAGAAAAATTATGTTTCTTTGATTATCAAGTGCATTACGTGGTTAACATCAAGTTTGGATTTGCCGGTTATCCAAATATTATTAATTTTGAAAATAGTCTTTCAGTTAGTGTAATGTACCTGAAATTGAATGCCCTATTTTTGACCGCGAACGTGTTTTGTTTCTTCAATTAAAACTTTTAGATTACAATTTAGTTCATCATACCTACCTGTGTCCTTCTCCCTTGTTTATTTATAGTTATAAATAAAATCCCATTGGAGCATGGAAAAACCTTTCACTGTTCATAAGTCAGTCATTGTTCTCTGCAGTTTTCAATGCAACATTCAGGCTCTCTGATCGTGCATCGTACGTTTCCCATCAGGTATCCACATAATTTAATATATTTATAAGTAGGGATCGGAAGTTGATGACTTAAAAAATATAGGTATATGACCTATAGAATATCCTAAAAAATGAAAAAAAAATGACGTAAAATGCAAAATATTACCATTAAATTTGTTAGTTTCAGTTTAAAAATTGAAATAAAAATGAAATTAAACAAAATGCAATCTTGCTTTAAAAAAAAAGATCACCAAATGATAGCACATGCACCTTCAAATAAAATATGCAACGAGGATTTTCAGTGCAAACGGGGTCTAGCTATGGTATTTCAAGCCTCTCCTTATTTGATCTTAAATCTGAGTTTGCCCCAGACGGGCACCTGGTGGTTTCCCCCGACACATCAAAGACTGTCACCAGTTCAGCATTTCTTTTGCTCGTAAATTGCAATCCTGGGAGATATATATAGGCATATATTCACCTTGGTGAAAAGACAAGAATATTACTAAAATTAAAGGTGACAAAATATGATGAAACAATATACCCAATATTGCAAAAAATGACGGGAAAATGCTGAAAATCGGGGAAAATGACCTAAAACCTGACAAATGGCAACAAATGCAAAAAAATGCACTTTAAAATTACCTTTTTTGGGTTCTAGATGAAGTGTAATATTGTGTATATTTAATGGGCATCGTGTCCGAGATGTCAGAAAAAATATGACATTTCATCAACTTCCGCTCCCTATTTATAAGTTGTTTTAAGCGAAATTCTCCATTTTTATTCTTTACATATATGATATCATTATCACATTGCAAACAGTTATTAATGGTTTCAATGTCATTTGTTGGGGAAAAAAGTTTCGTATTTCTTTAGATTCGAACATGCAAACGCAAGTATCAAAGTATTGCTTTAGACAGCACTCATGATTTTGAAACTTGGAAAGGTAATCATTTTAAGGTAAACGTGAACGTTGGTGTGTGTTGACAGACTGTAGCTACTACCATATTAGCACTGACAACTAGGAAGCGTTCTCAATGATCACGTGGCTGCATGTTTTTCGCTAATAAATATCTGCGTTTTTTCAACACACACACAAATACATCGTCGCTTCGGAACATCAAATTTTCATCTTTGCTGCTTTCAGATTATCAACATACGAAGTGGCATGCAATTCAAAAGGTTTTGCAGAAACCTCAGTTTTATAAATAAGATTGCATGAAATTAGACAAAAAAAAAAAAAATACTTCCGTTGGGCTCGAACTCGGGTTGCCCGCATGCTAGTCCGACACGATAACCAACACTGCAAACGAGACAACACGAAACTCTTTCGCAAGTAGTCGACTGAAACGCAAGTTAATTTTCAGATTGCTAATTCCCAAGGTATAACATGCCTAGGCAGATGTGTCTTGCATTTTCTGTACTTTTGTTATTTCAGTCGCTTTGGTCTCTCCCTAGGTTAATCACGGCAATAATGAGGAATATTTTTTTGACAAAGATGATAAACAGACACACAAGAATAATCACCCTCGCCAAAAAAAAGCCAGAACTCGAGTCTGGAACCTTCGACGCGAGGTGTGTTTCTTGTTCTAACTATATCTGTGTGTTTTCGTTAGATATGAAATGAAGTAAATAAATAAGACAAGTGGGTGGAAGGGACTGGAGAATCGTAGCTACGTAACCATTGAGAAGATATCCATCGCCTAGATATAGAATCTCTATATCCCATTGCGATAGAGAACTTATTAGAAGAATGAAAATACAGAATAAACGAACAAATTTGATGCATATCCTTTCGTCAAAATGCCTAGAAAACAATATTACATACTTCTTCACTAATAGAAAAGAATTAAAAAATTGTCCTTGGTGGGGATCGAACCTAGACCTCACTGATGAAAGCTCTGTACGCTAACCAACACTCTATCAATAGCACCATGTTTTCTTTTTTCCAGTCAGTCTGTTTCCTTCCTCAACACCTGTAGACGAAAATGCATGTTAATTTCTCTCATAATTGTTTCATTGTCTATTAATAGAAACCACGTATGTCACAAATAGACGCATTTTTGCCCGGCGTTACCTTCTCCAGAATGTGGCCATCGAGATCTTCCTCGCCAGCCGAATTTGCTCCTCAGGTTCCAGGAGGTCAGGAGGCCCTCACGTAGCCACGCCCATCGTCTGCAACATCCAGGTAAGGTGACGCCGAGTGTGTCTGTCTTGGTAAGCAATGAGACCGCGAGATCGCCCTTCATTCAGGAATGCAAGAGAAGCGACCCTCTTGCCTGTGACTCAGTAAATTGCAATCCAAAACGAAACACCTTTGTTCAGTTAAACTTTCATAATAACAATAACAAACACTTTAATATTGCATATCAGAACGTACGAGGGCTAAGAACGAAAACAAAACAGTTTTACCTAAGTGTATTATCCAATAATTACGATGCGGTGGCATGTTCAGAGACTTGGTTAACGTCTGCGCATGCTAGCGAGGAACTGTTTGACGACAGATACGTCGTATTCAGGACAAACCGTGACCCGATCGCCTCGGGGAAGACCAAAGGCGGAGGTGTCCTGTTGGGTGTTCGACGGAAATTCCAAGCCTCCAAAATAGACTGCAATCTTGAGGACCCTACCGTTGAATGTTTAATTGTTAAAGTTAAAATGGATGACGAAACTAACTTGAATATGTGTGTAGTATATGTCCCGCCTGATTCCCCATCTAAAACATACGATACACTGTTTGATCATATAACCTCGCAATGTCCGACTGGGTGTCGATTACTTCTGACAGACGACTTTAATACTCCAGAAATCGTAGGCTCACATTCAGATTTACTAAATTCAGGAAACACGTGTCTACATTTGCAAAATTTCCTCGAATTCCATTCATTAAAAAACTGTAACGATGTGTTAAACACTTATGGCAAAACGTTAGACTTAACCATAACCAATTTGAACTACGTGTCTGTTAAAATGAATGAGCTTCCGATAGTACCTGAAGATAAGCACCATCCTGCACTAATTCTGTGTGCTTCTCACTCACAACCACGCAAAATCAAACGCGAGGCAAGACAAAAACGATATAATTTTCAAAAGGCTGATTTTTTAAAACTATTCAAAGAATTTCAAGTTGTAAACTGGGATGTATTAAGAAATTATAAAGATGTAAATGATGCGGTCCGTACATTCTATGCCATTTTAAACTCGGTATTTGATAAATGCGTCCCCTACACGAACCTCAAGTCGCAACTATATCCATGCTGGTTCACCTGGGAAATAAAAAAGGATATAGCTCTTAAAGCTATGCATCACCGGAAATGGAAAAGACTGATCGGGGATGCCGCCTTTCATGAAGCTAAATTTAAAGAATTGCGAAAGAACGTTAAAAAACGCATCTCCAAGGCGTACGATAAATATCTGCTAAACTGTGAATTAGGTATACAATACGATCCCAAAAGATTTTGGTCCTTTGTAAAAAACAAAAGAAAGAAAACACCAACCCACCCCACCACCTACCAAAATAAATCTCTACGAAGCGGAAAAGAGATTGCGGATGCATTTGCTCGTCATTTCAAATCAATCTATAGCGATGACAAATCAAGCTACGAAACAACATTCCCCCTGGATAACACTAACGAACTATTGGACATGCTCCATATTGGTGAAATTTCCCTAAATGACGTGGAAGATGCAATAAAATCACTAAAACCGAAAAGATCTGTTGGTCCCGATATGGTCCCCCCGTACGTGATAAAGGGATGCTCGGAAAGCCTTAAGTACCCGCTACACATCTTATTCAATCTCTCACTCTCTACTTGCATTTTCCCGGAAATATGGAAGCTTTCTGAGGTGTGTCCCGTACCAAAGACCTCCGACAAAGCTGATATCTACAACTATAGACCAGTCGCTCTTATTTCAACTCCTGCAAAACTCTTCGAACAAATCTTATGTAAATACATTTCCAGACACCTTCATCCGATACTGTCCCCTCACCAGCATGGATTCATACCTAAACGGTCCATTGTAACAAATTTATTGGAAATCTCCGACTTTATAACCTTGATGCTGGACAGGAAAGTGCAAGTTGATGTAATTTATACTGATTTTTCAAAGGCGTTCGATCTTGTTGACCATGATACACTTCTCCAAAAGCTTCACCATCTTAACATCTCAGCCCGTGTTTTAAAACTTATCTCCTCCTACCTGAAAGACCGAAAACAGTATGTTAGATATGATAATAGCATGTCTACTGTATTTCAGACCTCCTCGGGTCTGAAAGTACGCAGAGAAGGATCGAGAAGTAAAGAGTAGTGTTCGTAGGGATCAAAGAAATTGGGTAGACAATCTGTCTCAGCAGGCGGAGGAAGCAGCAAAAAAGAGGAATCTTAAAGAACTATACAACATCACAAAAGTTCTGTCAAGGAAACAGATGCCGAGAAATCGACCAGTGAGAAGTAAAGATGGTACCCTCCTTACGAATACTGAGGACCAACTGAAACGTTGGAAGGAGCACTTCTCTGCAACCCCGCTCTGTGGATGCTCAGATAGACCAGGGGGAAGAGGAAGATGATAATGATGGTGATGTTGGCCCCAGTGTAAGAATTAGGACGGATGTTCCAACAGTAGGAGAGATTAAATAGGCTCTGAGAGAGGTACGTAATTGTAAAGCAGCTGGTGTCGACAACATACCACCGGAAGTGCTGAAAAGTGATATAAACACCACAGCAAATATGTTGCAGCCCTTATTTGAGAAGATATGGATAGAGGGAGTGATGCCTAAGGACTGGAGGAGTGGCCTGTTGGTGAAGCTACCGAAAAAAGGGGATACATCAAAGTGTGACAACTGGAGTGGTATAGCACTTCTCTCCATTCCGAGTAAGATCTTCACTAGAGTTATCCTAAACAGAATTAAGGAGCATGTTAACTTGAGACTCAGAAGAGAACAGGCAGGGTTTCGACCAAATCGTTCCTGTATTGATCAAATTAACACCTTGCGGATAATTTTGGAACAATGTATAGAATGGTCATCTCGTCTCTATACAGTTTTCGTTGACTTCGAGAAAGCATTTGACTCGGTCAACAGAAATGCAATGTGGAAGGAAGTGAAACGATATGGAGTGCCAACAAAAATTCTTGATCTTATCCGAGAAACTTATCGTGATTATACATGTAGAGTTATACATGAAGGCCGTGTATCTGAACCAATAGATGTGCAGTCTGGAGTGAGGCAAGGTTGTATATTATCACCTACAATGTTCCTGATCGTGATCGATGCAGTGATGCGAAATGTAATAGGAGGGAAAAGACGTGGTATCCAATGGGGATTGAATAACAGACTAGAAAACCTTGATTTTGCAGACGATTTGTGCTTCTCATCTGAAGCACATGGTGATATGCAAACAAAACTAGCAGATCTGATAGAAAGTGCAAAAAAGCAGGACTTGTGATTAACTCCAAGAAGACCAAGGCACTGAGGATTAACTCCACAAAAACAGACCCGTTTAATATTGGTGAAGAGATTATTGAAAATGTGGATAGCTTTACTTACCTGGGTAGTGTAGTGGCAAAAGACGGAGGGGCTGCACAGGACGTTTCTCAACGAATCCAAAAAGCAAATGGCACCTTTGTGAGGCTCTATCCAGTATGGAAAAACAAGAAGATATCTATGAAGACCAAACTTCGTATTTTTCGAAGTAATGTTAAGTCTGTACTGTTGTATGGGTCTGAGACATGGAAAGTAACAAAAACGATTACCTCTAAATTACAGACCTTCATCAATCGCTGCCTGAGAAAAATTTTGAATATCTTTTGGCCAGAAGTGATTCAAAACCAAGAACTTTGGAGAAAATCTGGAGAAACCGAGGTGTCCATACAAATAAAGCGGCGAAAATGGAATTGGATAGGGCATACGTTGAGGAAGGAAAATGAGGCTGTCGAGAGAGAGGCACTAGACTGGAACCCGCAGGGAAGAAGGAAAAGAGGGAGGCCTAGACAGACGTGGCGAAGATCTGTTCACGCTGAGGCCTTGGAGGAAGGAAAGAGCTGGAATGCAGTGAAGAGAATTGCCGTCAGTAGGACCAGGTGGAGATGCTTTGTTGATGCCCTATGTTCCACAGGGAACAACAGGAATTAAGTCAAGTCTGAGGTGTGTCCCGTACCAAAGACCTCCGACAAAGCTGATATCTACAACTATAGACCAGTCGCTCTTATTTCAACTCCTGCAAAACTCTTCGAACAAATCTTATGTAAATACATTTCCAGACACCTTCATCCGATACTGTCCCCTCACCAGCATGGATTCATACCTAAACGGTCCATTGTAACAAATTTATTGGAAATCTCCGACTTTATAACCTTGATGCTGGACAGGAAAGGGCAAGTTGATGTAATTTATACTGATTTTTCAAAGGCGTTCGATCTTGTTGACCATGATACACTTCTCCAAAAGCTTCACCATCTTAACATCTCAGCCCGTGTTTTAAAACTTATCTCCTCCTACCTGAAAGACCGAAAACAGTATGTTAGATATGATAATAGCATGTCTACTGTATTTCAGACCTCCTCGGGTGTCCCGCAAGGATCGAACCTTGGACCACTGCTATTTCTTGTGATTGTTAACGATCTCCCAGAATGCCTGCTACATTCCAAGAAACTCTTGTACGCGGATGACCTGAAAATATTTAAGTCTATAACGAACGATAATGATACCTTGGAACTGCAAAACGACATTGAAAATCTTGTAGAATGGTGCGCTAAAAACAAACTAAAACTCAATTTTAACAAATGCAAAATTATGACTTTCACTCGAAAGAAACAACCCTACACGCACACTTATACAATCAGTGGCCACACCTTAGGCAGAGTGTCAAGTTACAAAGATCTTGGTGTTCAGTTTGAAGAAAATAACAGTTTCCGAAAACACATCGACCGCATTGTAGCAGAAGGGTACCGTAACCTAGGGTTTATAATGAGAATGGGAAACGACTTTAAGAAATTAGAAACATTCCAAACGCTATACAACACCTACGTAAGGTCGAAATTGGAATACGCGTCTATCGTCTGGTCCCCACAAAACCTAAATGAAACCAGCAGAATAGAGAATGTACAAAGCAAGTTCCTTCGATTCCTAGGACTGAAAAGAGACGGCGTTTTCCCCAAATATACTCCTTATCATACCCTAAAAAAATACTTCAATGTATAATCCCTAGGCGATAGAAGAAACATACATCAGTTACTATTCTTACATAAACTTTTAAACAACTCATTAGACTCCTCTCAGCTGCTTTCAGAAATCCCTTTTTATGTACCATATAATAAGGTAAGACCACGGAAAGAGCTGTTTCAAGTACCGAGAGCACAAACAAAGTCAGACAATGCGACATCCACTCGGAGAATGTGTAGGTTATATAACGAAATTGCAAAGACATATGATAAGATAGACATCTTCCAAAGTTTTCGAAAATTCAAAAGGGAAACAGAAACTTATTTCCAAAGCCAGACTTAACTTTGTTTATTAGTTCAGTCTCTTTATGTACAGGCGTAGAGTCCATCCTATTTTTCTTTTTTCTTTTGTGTTATTTACTAATTACTGTCATTACATCTATATATCATCGTTTTTAAATGTAAGGTGAAGTACATATGTTTTTCCTTGGTTATTTTCTTGGTTATCATGTGTAAGTTCTAACCCAAACTGTCAGGTTAATACTTTATACTTCTCTTTCATATCTAATCTTATATTAATTTTTATATTACTGTAACACATATTATCATATTATTGTACTTTTTGAATTCTTCTGATTGCATATTTTGTGTACCAAACAGTGTTATAATTTCATACCAACAAGACATGTAGTGTCATGTCTTTAAATAAATAAATAAATAAATAAATTCTTTCTGTGAAAAATCCCATGTTTCGCACATCGTGCTTCTCCATTTACTGTTATTTCGACATTCACTTGGAAGTTAAAACTTAGCTTTGTGTGTTTGTTTTCACGTGCATGTGTGTGAGAAGAATGGTGTGAACGTGTGTTCGATGTTTTTCTGGGCATTATTTTCGTTCAAAGCATTAATATAATTGTAAAATGTGGAATTTACTGTAATGCAAGGAGTGAAAATATAAACCCAGTCCGTCAGGTTCGTTCCCAAACAACATTAAATAATGGAACGTAACGTGGACCGAGTATCATTCCATGTCGAGAACACGAGACATTGCGATCGACAATCTTCATCTCGTATTTCTCTTTGGCATCACTACTCAATTTACAGAGATGTATACCCGTGACTGGTATACAAGCCGCAGAATTGCAATGCTGGTTGGGTTGTCTAGTCACAAGGCGCTTGGTGGTCAGACATGGATGGCTTGCTTCAGTGCTTCTTCAATAAGGTCGTTACAACCCAGCAGTGTCCGTGACTGTACATAGTAAAGGTTAAAATAAGTAAAGTATACATTTCCTAAAGAGGGTAGGGTAGGGTCTCCTCGATGGCTCAGTGGTTGCGTCGTCACCTTGTAATCAAGGGGTTCCAGGTTTGATATCCGATGGAGGCACATAGTGGTTTAGATCCCACTTTAAACTGTAGGTTCAGTCCCGATTAGCCTTACTGTGCATAAAGTGAACTTAAAACATCTAATCAATCAACCTAAAGATGGTATGTGGATTTTTAGTGGTCCACAGTTTACACCATGATATTATTCAATATATTTTATTTTAAAATATATATCACACCAATCTTCAGGATGAACGAGATCGAGAATGTATGGAACTCGAAAATCGCATTTACTAAGTGTCTTCACGGAACGATTCATTGAGCATATGACATGTTTAGTTGATTTCAACTTTTCTAACAATGTTTTGCTTCCGACATTCCGAATAACACAAAATGAATGCTACAGTAAAAGTGCATATAATTTGGGGTACGATAATAGCTATAGGCCGTTTGGTAGTCGATACTAAAGTGAATGTTTTTGGAAGACAATACCATAGAGTATTTTTTTACAATACTTTGTGGGTGCAGTCACGTTTATTATACCTCTTAATATCACAAATACAATGCACATTTGAAGTAAAACTGTCGTATACAGACAAACTCCCTATAGGCGTGAAATATCTGACTTTTATCTTTTGTTATTTGTCTCGTTACTCGAGCCATTATGACTATCTTGTGTCGTTTAAATTTGTTATGCATTTGTTCTAACTATGCTTTATTAGTGTGATGTGTTCCATATCGATAAATGTGTTATTGACTGAGGTAAATTGGTATGATATCCTTTCTCTTACACTCAAGCTCATTATGCGCGTGCCTTCGAACACACACACAACCGGCCGTTGCTAAGGTACAAGCAATTCAGTGTTCTTCCTCCTCCATCATTCAAAATAAGATGCATTAACACTTTGTTTAATCACAATACGTAGGGTAAAGTAGGGGTGGAGAAGCCGAGGTTGATGACTTGGGGCTTGATACATACACCCAGTCGTCGTCAATGACTTAGCTAATCTAACGTTGGTCACCAACATTTTAGACCGTTATGATAATTTTAGTGTACAATTGGCTAATTCTGATTTCTTATTAGATCGTCTGTGTGTGTATGTTTTAGTTACAAAACTCCGATACTATGAAACATAATTTATTCAAATTACTTTTAAAAATACTCGCGAGAATACGCGTTTTCTTCTTTAGCTATTACAATCTTGCTTTTGATAGTTCACACGGTTACAGAGTTAGTTACTTGAAAAAATACGTTACTGAAGTTCACAATAGCAAATTTGGAAGTTAACATTCCCGATTTTTTTTTAAAAAAAGGCAGGCAATTATTTTTTATCGTTACATTAGGCCTGTATAAAGAGCGGTTTGCTAGTCGCCATTTCGAATTAATAATTTCGGGCCGACTTAAACATGGGATTTCGGGAAACTTTTAGTACGCCATCAATCTTCAGCTTTACACTACTTTTTGCAAAAAAGTGGTGTAAAACTCTAAAATTGATGAGGTGTCACCAAGGATAGTAGGGTTAGAGAGAGGAAGGAGGGAAAGATTATGAGTAAGAGAGTTGGAAAGAGAGAGAGAGAAAGTTATTGCCAATGCTGATATAGATTATACATTTATTACACAATCTGTTATGGACGCTATTTTCCATCTGAATTCTTCCGTAATTGATGAAGCTAAAAACCTGAAAATTGATATGGTGATAAATTATGCTAATTAATTCGGATTATATGGTTAGCAAAATTGGAGAAAGCCATAAATTCAGATTTTTCTGCGACCAGAGCTCTCATTTTTAATGGATTTAGCGTTACTTTACTGCTTTGAAGAAATCGTGTGTAAGACGCAGTCGCAATAAAACCTCATGAGAAGAAAATCTAAAAGCCTGTAACTGTGAGCGTGGTTTACTTATAGTCTCTCAGGTATGTAGACAACTATCACCATTGCCGTTATACTGTATAAAGTTTTAAAAATAGCATTTAATATTTTTCCTCAGGATAAACACAGGACATTACGAAATATTTGGAAAGCTATGAAAGGAAAACAACAAAAAAGCTGGTGTAAGTATTATTATCAATTTTTTTATCATTACTTCCTAATTACATCAAAAACAATCACACTTGTGAAACAACCTATTTAAACGGAAATGATCCTTAGTGTCATTTCTTAAATCAAAAAGTGAGAAAAGTTCAGTAACTTATATCAGACATAATTTACTGAATCGGTGTAGAAGTATGTTACTATAGGAATATTTTTGTTTGTTAAACCTTGCACAGTCATTGAATTTTTTTGTGGGAGATATAGCTTTTATGGTTATGGAATGCCCAAATTGTGATAAAATTCAAAACATATTGTTACCTTACGGTTATCGTTAAGTTACGAGAAATCTTCCAAAAGTGCTAGTAGTGTGCTACGCATTCTGAAGAAAGGCAAGTTGCGTGTGTACATTCGGGCGGCGCCAGAAATTTTCGGCCGGGTGGGCAGAAGCTTCATATTGATAGATTAGGATGGCCAGTATAAATTTAAGACCATATATATGTTCACGTAAGACGTATATGTATCCTCCTCTCTCCTACACTCCCCCAAGTATATGTACTTATTAAATTTGATTGGGTGGGCAATCGGGTGGGTACAGGAATTTTTGGGTGGGAGATTGCTCACCCGTGCCCACCCCTGTCGTCGTCCGCAACAGCTAAGTGACGACGACCCAGATCGCAGGGTACAATTTTGTGAATGGGTTCAGGAGATGGTTACACGTGAACCTGGATTTATGGGTAGCATTGTTTGTTCGGATGAAGCACAATTCAAACTTAATGGAACTGTCAATAGGCATAATTGTGTGTACTGGGCTGAAGATAATCCCCACATTACTGTTGAAAAGGCTGTGAATTTGCTTGGTGTAAATGTGTGGTGTGCTTTGTCTCCTTGGGGACTCATTGGTCCTTTTCGTTTTGAAGGTAGTGTAACTGGAGAAAAGTACCTAACAATGCTTGTTGATTTAATTTTCCCTGCCATTTGTGCAATTTACGGTAATGACAGGTTTTATTACCAACAAGATGGCGCCCCGCCGCACTATCATAGGGATGTGCGATCATACCTGGATCAAAATGTACCAGGTCAGTGGATAGGATGCAGGGGACCAATCGAGTTTCCTGCACGCTCTCCAGATCTTACGCCGCTCGATTTTCTCTTATGGGGCAGAGTAAAAGATGAGGTGTACCGTCGTAAACTACGTAACCTGGACACACTTTGGGATGAGATTCAAGCTGTGTGTTGCAGAAATCCCATTGAACACTTTGGTACGAAGTACGGAATCAGTCGTGACTCGTACTCAGAAATGTATCGAAGCTGAAGGCCAACATTTTGAACATTTACTTTAACCACCATTTGGTTAGATATATAGTTCAATGGGTCTAATGGTCATGGTGGGGGGGAGGGGTGTTCCCTAGCATTTTCCCCTTAATTCGCAGTCGGCAATGAAAAAGAATTAACTTTCGTTCCTATCTTTGAAGATTCCTCTTCGGATTGCTCTGATTTCAAGGTTCTGCAGTGAATAGTATAATTTTACAAACTTTAAGATTACACGCAGAGTTGCCTGGCCCACATGTGACAGGTGTATAGTTGGCGGCCATTGTCCAAGGTGGAAAAGACAGCGCCAATTGGATTTGTATTTAGGACAAAATTTTGTATACCCAACGGCAAAAGAAACAGTAGGTTAATTGTCCAACACCATTTCCATTCAGTTTGTTTTCCACAAAAACGTCAATAAGTAAAATACGTATATCATCTCCTTCGAATCATCAGAATTCCATTCTTTAACACGACTTTTAATTAGATTTTTTTAAAAAATGAAAATAGCCACTGACAATTTGCCTATTATCTTTGCCGTTGGCTGTACAACCATGTGATAAAAAAAATTGGGCATCCCTAAATTTTAGGTTTTACTAAACTACAGGTTTTATCTGGACTTTGAGTAATGTAATGTGATACAACAGGAGCGGTGAAAGTGATAGGTTGAAGGTTTAATCGCATTCCGACCGAAAGTTAACGGTAACTGAAACCCTTTCTTTGAACTCATTCTGTTTAGTAAATTCTTTCACTTTATATAGAATATGTTAATTTCATTATTTTATCTCCTTGTAGCCGTAGTACTGGCGTTCTACTGTTGCCTGCTCGGGACGGTCAGTCGAGCAGTCCTATTCGAATCGGCGCCCAAAAAGCTGATCATAGACACAGACGCTGGAATTGATGATGCTGTTGCCCTAATGCAGTGCGCAGCTGCCCACCGAGCAAATGACACCGAGGTCCTCGCGATCACTGCAGTGTCTGGGAACACGAATGTCACCAACGTCGCCAAAAATGTGTTGAAAATCTTGAAAACTGTTGATGCTTTGGAGGTAAGTGCACCATTACAATCAAATGTTTATTATTAGCCTATATTTTTATATGTATTTTATTTTTTTGGTTTGGTTCGGGTGTACCCTCCGTGGTTGAATGGTTATCACAGCGTGCTATTACGCCAGGCGTCCCGGGTTCGAATCCCGGCATGGGTGTTCTTTGTAAGTGGGAAACCCTGGGGGGGGGGGGTAAAGGCGGTCAGGGGCGTGATGCTGATCATATCACCCCCACTCACGACCGGATCAAGAAAGTGTGGCATAGGAAGAACACGCACATATAATTGGAACACACACAGCACAGAACTGTAGCATTGTCCGTACCAAACGCAAGTACTATCGTGAAGGACGATGACGGTTGAAAGTCTGTGCTAATAGTACTGGCAGATATACAAGTGGGACACTTGAGATATGAAGTGCATATCACTGGCAAACACAGCTGTGTGTGTTCCAATTATATATACGTGTTCTTCTTATGCCATATTTACGAGGTTTTGGGGTCAGATCCCCACTTCAATTTGTCCTCATCTTGACATTTAAGGTGGGGGGGGTTGCCCCCTAAAACAATTTTTTAGCTGAAACACAAAAACCACGTATTTCTTTCTTTGGGCCCCTCTATACACCTGCCAAGTTTCATGGAAATCGGAAGGGGACACTTAGATAACCTCCCTTCTAAGTCCGTTGTATGCCCAGATAGGGTAATAGAGACTGGGCCTACAGTTCAAAGTGGGATCATATGTGCCTCAACCGGGGATCGAACACCGAACTTCTTGATTTCGGGGCTACAGCATTACCACTACGACATGCACAACAGCGTATTTTTATTATATAGATACATCTATATATTCTTTTCATGTCCATAGCCAGGAATTATCAATATACACAAAAGTTTAAGCATATACTATGCGTATTATGTTCCTTGACGATGTCCAGACCAAAGTACTAATGGGTCAATTGATAAATAAAACTGATTATCATTCTGAATACATCAAAATTACATAATATTCGTGCCTTATTTATCCTTTAGATTCCGGTATACCGAGGCGCACCAAAATCCCTTGTGTACACTCCACCTGGCGACAACTTTTTTGGGGACGATGGCTTTGGTGACATCGAGATTGAAGATCCACCGGACTATGGCTCAATTCAACAGGAGCATGCAGTCAGCGTCCTGCTTAAGCTTGTTGACAAATATCCTGGTAAAACTTTTTGACAATGAGAAAGCATAAGTTTCTAATACTATATCAAATTTACTGTGCTGGGCAGTGTAATCCATAAATATTACCAGGCCATTTGTCCATTGCCATGTTCAGCGACTTCCTTTTTAGGCAATGTGAGATTTAACACTGAAAGAGCAGAAGACATCTGCACCAGCGAGTACAGTCTCGTTCTTTAAAAACACTTCGGATGTTAACCTATAGGCTATGAAAAATAGTGACGGGCATTTTGACTGAAAATATTATTATCACCAACTGTACCACATATAACTTGACTTGAGTTGGTGTTTTAAGTCCACTTTACGCACAGTAAGGCTAATTGGGACTAGACCTACAGTTTAAAGTGGGATCCGAACCACTATGTGCCTCTACCAGGTATCGAACCAGGGACCCCTTGATTACAAGGCTGTACCACATATAAGACAGGCAAAGTGAGTTATGACTAAGAATACAGATAATTCTAAATTAAAGTTAGAGATCGATTAGTTCATTGAACTCTCCAGCCTAACTATTGCCTATTTTGAGGGGAGCAGGAAAACGTTTATCATCTCTTTGCCTTGACTCATCCTACCCAACAGGTCGGTAGGTGCAGGGGCTTGTACCGAGTTGATACCTTCCTGGAGACAAGGCCTGTTCGTAAAAGGCTTATTATCTCTTGGACCAAGAATCGCTAGCTCGAACCACACGATAGAGCAACCGAAATCTATTGATTTGATTGATTTGCTTTATTTTACTTCGCTTTTTGTGCCACTTTTGGCTAATTTGCGAATATTGGGGATGGGTGGTGATATGATGAAATTGATGAATGGACACTCACAAACATCCATGGCCAGGCCGGAATTCGAACCCGAGAGCCCTGGTGTCGTAGCGCGATGTGCTAACCACTCCGCGACGAGGGCTGGCGATAGTCTTTTGTTCAAGCAAACCAAATGTGTATGTCTAGTAGTAATTTTTTAATGGAATCATTACGGATTAGGGGAGAATAGTAACATTTGCCTTAAGCATAGGGAGCGAAGGGACGTCGAAATTTATTCTCGCCCCCAGGCGTAGAAATTCACTAGCTGCGATTCTAGTTATCACATCTTGTTAACAAACATTGATCTTATTTTTTAAATGATGCATACTACAGAAATATAGTGCACAGCGAAAACATAATTGTTGAACTGGCAACACCGCACATTCAGCCATCCACCTATTTTTTTCGACCCACACTGTACTTTCATCGTTAAACACGAGATGCAAGTAAAGCAAAATTTTATTTACGGGATATTGGTACTTGATAGGAAAACATCTCAACATGAGTTCATTATGACATTAAATAATATCAGAAAACTAGCAAAACATATTCACGGAAATGACACTAGAGATACGAATAGATTTGCCTATCCAAGAAAAATCATGTTAATATAACAATTATCGAAGCGTGTGATGAAATATTAAAGATACTGGGATAAAATAAGTTTTACTTTGACCCAAGGAGAGCTATCAGTGCTCTTTCTAGGAAGTAATGCCCACTTGAGGATCGTTGTTGACATGTAAAAACAAGTACTCACGAGAGAAGTTTTCAATCACCGAATCAGAAGATATAGAGTAGTTGCATTCACTGCGTGACATCAGCATTTTTTTTGTGCGATTTCTACTGCTCTTGAGAGATTGTTACATAATATAAAACATTAACCGTGATCTATTTACAATTCACTTGAGGAGAAGGGCTTATTATTTTATCATTTATATAGCAACTGTGTCGATTACTACAAGTTTCCAGTTCTTACACTCCACAATTTTATTGCAGTTATACATAATTATAATAAAATTATTTCTGATTCTCAGACATTTCGAGGGGGCTAAAGCCTGATAGCCCCTTTAATATGCCACTGTGCGTGTGCGTGCGTGAAAATGACTATAACGATTTGGAAACTAGAAGATTAGAATTTGAGCCACTGCTTTCTTTTTACATAAGAATTCATGTAGATGATTTTACGGTGACATGGAGTTCATACGTACAGAACGAAATTTATTTTTTCGAGGGCTTTTTGGACTTGAAGCGAGGCATTAATGAGCAAAACATTATTAAGAGGAGGTTGTCCTCTTGATATCCGATATCGTCACCACTGCTTGTAAATGAACTTTCTTTGTGAGCACGTGTTGTAATAGGTTAACGTTCATTGTTCCAGGTGAAATCACTTTGTTGTGCATAGGACCGTTAACAAATATAGCTTTAGCTATGAAGATGGACCCCGAATTTACGTCGAAGCTGAAAGCCTTGTACGTCATGGGAGGAAACACTGAAGGTAAGGTAGACTTCACTCAAGACTCAATCGGTTGATTATATAGAATTATATACATTGAAAAGAAAACTATTGTACAGGGTGAGGCAGTCAAACGGGAAGATTTTTAAAAAATCACAAAAAATAGAGATAGCAAATATTAGTTATTTTTTGAACATGAATGTACTGTACATGAGTGGAAATTACTAGTGTACCTGAAAAATGTTCATTTTTTGAATATGGTGTCAGTAAGATGGCGTCCTTGGTTTTGCACACATTGTCGGAGTCTCAGATTAAATTTGCCCATGACGATGCGTAGCATCTCCAACAGAATGTTGTGGATCTCTTGCCGAATTTGCTCCTTCAAGTCATCCCTGGTTCTTGGAGGGTTGACCTTGAATACTTTGGATTTGGAATAACCCCAAAGAAAAAGTCAGGAGCCGCCAAGTCGGGTGAACGGGCAGGTCACGGAACATCGCCGAATCTGCTGATGAGACGACCAGGAAATGAGAGTCTAAGCACATCCATAGATAGACACTCTGGCAGTATGGCTAGTTGCATCATCTTGCTGGAAGAGTGTTTCTTCATCTGATTCATCTGGGTCATAGCCATCGAGGGCAGGCAGGAAAAAGGTTACCAACATGTCAGCATAACGTCCAGCGTTTACCGTCACCGTGTTAATTTTCAAAAAAGTAGCGGCCGATGGTTCCACGAGATAATAATGCACACCACACTGTTACTTTTTCTGAATGGAGAGGCGTTTCATGGAGAGTTCGTGGATTAATTTCGGATGGGCGGATTTACTCTGAGACTCCGACAATGTGTGCAAAACCAAGGACGCCATCTTACTGACACCATATTCAAAAAAATGAACATTTTCCAGGTGCACTAGTAATTTCAACTCATTAACTAATATTTGCTCTCTATATTTTTGGTGAATTTTTAAAATCTTCCCGTTTGACTACTTCACCCTGTATATATTTAGTATGTGGGTCACAAACATGAACTGACATTTTTTTAGTTCATGGAATACTATCCTCTTTAGAATTTCAAAAATTTTAACTTTTTCTTAAATTATTAACGGAAAAATAAACCATACATACATACATAATAATTAATTAATTGCATGATTTTCAAGAAATTACACCAAAAAAATTTATATTTAGATATATAATTTGTAAACCTTAAGAAAGAAAAGCTAATTGCAATAAAATTAAACGTAAATACTCTGTAGAACATTTTATAGTTAATTATAATTCACACTTAATTAAAACAAGAAATTAAACGTTACCATTCTTGCACTTCTAAAAGTTAAACCCATTCCAGTATATACATATGACCTTAGCCTTACCAACAGTTTATAATGGAATCCGATCCACTGCATTGCCACTCCCCCAACCCATAAGGTGGCACCGTTAGCAACCATGCTATCGAGTAGGCAACACCCACTTGCTCAAATATTCAATGCTATTTCCTGATTTAAGCACAATGGGTGTTAATCCCACCTATCCGAGAGAGATTCAAGGAGATCCTTACTTGTTGACTTAGTTAATATAAAGGAGAAGGCTAATTATTCGTGCTGTTTCAACTTTAGATTGTAACTATTTACAGGAGTCGGCA
Organism: Lepisma saccharinum; assembly: GCF_977018435.1. Classification (NCBI taxonomy): domain Eukaryota; kingdom Metazoa; phylum Arthropoda; class Insecta; order Zygentoma; family Lepismatidae; genus Lepisma; species Lepisma saccharinum. The sequence goes on from NC_139229.1 coordinate 128,522,904, forward strand.
ACATTAAAGGAGCGGAATTCAACTTCTACCAGGATGCAGAGGCTGCACACGTAGTTCTGAATGAATCTACCCGCATAATATCCTTGCTACCGTGGGAGTCTAATTACTTGAGAAATCACATATCGCAGGTAAAATTAACCTGAAGTCTAATTTCACAATGTCTGCATTGCATCTTTTTCTAATGCAAGTGCCAGAATTGGTTTGTTATTCTTATTTTACCTTGCTTTTCTGCCTCTTCTAACTATTCACGATAAACAATGATGAGTGGATGAACCTGTAGGGAACTCGAAGACGCAACCTTCGGTGACGAGATGAATTGTTGTGCTAGCATGGATATTAAGTTTCGGCACTATTGTGAAGCCCAATAAATTTCTTTATACAACGTATTTGCTCAGGATGTATTTCGCATAATAATACTTGTTAGTTTTATGGCTTATCTTAAAAACCTAATGTTTCATTTATTTTATAAAAATGTGAAAATATATGGATGTAAATGTAACATAGGTTAAATCATGCACAATTAGAAGAATATAACAAAAAATGAAATTATGCTCCTTAATAAACAATTGTACTTTTTCATACGTTAGGCATGTTTAGGACAAAAATATTCTAATTGTTTTACTATGGTTTATAAAATAGCTAGTTACATTTTCAAAGTTTCATTTTTACCAAGAGATACACTCTCTATAGGTATTAGACCAGCCATAGCTGAATCTCGCTCAGCAATAAAGTCAATTCAATTCAATTCATTAACTTCTAAACTGTGTTTATTTTCAGAATGCAATTATTTAGGGTCATTATTCTAGGTACTTGTGTGAGATAAAGAATTCATTTTCATTTAGTGAAATAAAAAGTGCATAATTTACAACACAGTCATGGGAAAATTCTGGGGAAAATACGGATAAAAAGTAAGCTACTGAAATTATACACAGTGATTCAAAAAGGATAGCGTAAAAAGATACACCTGTAGCGATATTTGTAAAAACGGTAACCAGCCAGTCAGTGGGGGAACACAGAAGATAGCAGGTTATTGTCTGTGGATGGAAATTGTACGAATTGAGCCGGGGCCTCCGAGATGCGTATACTTCGTGTATACTCCGTATACGGGCAAGACCATCTTGAGGTGTAAATATTCAATATCCTCCTTTTTTTTTTCTTCTAACACTTATACACCAGACCTCTTGCAGAAGTAATGATATGATACGGGCCGCAACCTGATGACGCCAAAAGATTAGTCGTGTGTTTTGGCGAAATGCATGTATTTGCATGAGTGAGTTTTTCTAAAAAGAGTTCCTGTAAATGTATTTATTTCACAGTAAGAATATTAATTATTATCGCAAATTAAACATAGTTATGTCCTGATCAGTTACAAGTAAATGTATGCGTTTATATGTAATATAACATTTAATTACACGTTAGTAAAAAAGTATGTTCAACCGGCGTGAAATACATATAAGAATTTGTGTATGGTAATATTAATTACACAGATGCCCAACTTGTAACTATTATTTATATTATTTTAATTAACACGAAAAATGTTTATTGTTATTCATATGCCCCTATTATTGCTCATAAGTTATCTGAAATTGTGTAGTTCAAAGTTCAAAAGTCAAGTCTTAAACATCTAATTTACTATCTAGCCACAGTAGAGTAGTATTCACTTACTTCTTCAAGCTATGTTCCGGTTTAAAAAAAAAAAAAGTTAAATAATCCTGTGCGTAACGGCCCACGAAGAGCCTTGGCTTACCTACCGACTGCCGGTCTCCCTCCCACGCTTTCCCACGTCACCTCTAAGCGTGGAGATCTTCGACCAGGATTGGAATAGTCGGGGGGTCAGCCCGACGTATCCCCAGCCGTTGTAGTACGTCTACGCGACCGGATTACGCTTTCTCATTCGAAGCTCCCCAATTTCCTCACGATGGTGGGTTGCCCACCGGGCCTATGCACAGGCCGAAAATTCCCTGAGACTGAACCCGGGATGGAACCCATGCCGTCCGCAGCCGCCGTCCAAAGCAAGGTGCCTTAGACCGCACGGTCACGGAGGAGGACTCCGATGTAGTTAGCGAACTGTAAAAAAAATGTGTTCTTGTGTTACCAGCTTTTAAGGTAATTGGAAATGTAGAACGGAAATCTGTAGACAAGTCGCTAAAGTGAAAATTTACTAGTTTATAAATAATCTGAATAACGATTCGTTTCGTACACTTGCACAGTCAGTCATTGTGATTTCTGTAACCTATTTGTTTCATTTAAATTTATACTCTGTATAAAAGTAGGAGAGCAAGATTTTATCTCAACCTGTTCTAAATATCCCAAGTACAAGGGACAATATAAATATGAACTTATATGTCAGCATGGTACAATTTCAATGCATGTCCAGGTAAAATTACAAGTAAATTGTCCTTATTAAGGTTGAATGAATCACACGCTGATATTCCTAAAACTTACGCCGTATCCTGAAAAACAACTTGTCTTTTGATTTTTACCATATCTAGCTTGTCTACCGAAAAGAGGATATAATTATAAGGATTTGAGAATGCGAATTTCTTCTAACAATATTCTCATGATAGATCATGAGGTTTATTGTGTTCTCCTGCATTTTGCTTTGGACTTCTTAATTAAAGTAAGTCGCCTGCATTAATATTCCCATTTTCCGTGTTATCGTAAATCCATTTTCATAGGCTTCAATTACTGTTAGATCATTTAAGGTTAGTGTTCTTCGTAGCATCCAGGTATTTCGAATAGGTTAGGCTAGTACGTTTGCTGCATTAGTATGTCTACACTTTCTCTTTTTGCTTGCTGTAAAATTTTTAATACGAAAAATGATTTTAAAAGATTGTAACCTTTAACCAAACCAGTCAAACTTGTGCAACCAAATATTTACCACATTTCTAGGAATTAAAACTGTATTCAAGTTACACGCGGGAATTCAGTTTCCAAAGTTGGAAAGTTTATTTAATACCAAATTCCAATCTTACAAGCTCTTTCCTCAAACTAACTTTAAAAAAATTATCTTGCATGCAGAAGTTGAATCTGTGTTTATTCCACAGCAATTCAATAGCAATTATACAGGGTGTCGCAAAACTCTTTCAACAACGCTTGGGAGCTGGTAGATATCATAAAAACAAGTAACTTTTCCCTATAAAGTTTACCTCGAAAGCGCTTAGTTTCTGCGCTATAAGCGCTTAAAATCTATCCTGTACGTATGCAACCCAACACAGCAAACGCTTGCTCTGACATAACTATCAGGGCGCGTGGCAGGGTTGCCACTAGCTTTCCTCGTTAGGAGAGACGACTTGAAAACAACAACTTGGGAGTCTTGCCTGAGCAAAATCTAAAACATTAATGATACTTGCGATGTTGTAAGAAGCATTGACAGTATTTATAAACTGACCAAGACAAATAATGGGCAGACTGAAATTCAAGATTACTCGTTTTAAAATATCTCCATAATTGATTGATTTGGTTTATTTTAATTCGTTCTTCTGCCACCTTGGGCTAATTGCGAAGATGAGGATGATA
>NC_139229.1:129862257-129899238 GCF_977018435.1 Lepisma saccharinum
GCTTATATCTGTCCCAGCCTGTTATACAAAAATCAATACATAACAAGGTCATTGCCATTCTAGACATGCATGTCCGTGCAGGTATTTGTGCTAGGTCAGTGTGAATGAATATTTATTCTCTTTTTCCACTTGTGGGCCATTAGCTTTACAACCTGCCATAAGATAAGCATAGAGTTTTGATTTGAACCCCAAGAAATTTTATATAAATACCAAAGCCAAAAATATTAACACACATACACACACACACATACTAAATATACAAAACACACTGCTGAACCCAACTGATATTTTTTATTAAGCATAGAATTTTGATTTGGACCCCAAGAAATTTTATATAATAAACCAACAACAAAAATGCCGAATCAAAAATATTGCAATCAATGCAATAAGAATATATCCAGCCCCAATTGGGATAAGCACCAAAAGATTTGTAATCCAGATAAAAGCAGAATTCTCACAAAAATTTGCCCAAAATGCCATAGAGAATATAGCATTCACTTATAAACATACAGATACTTCTTCTGCACAGTCATCAACATTGCCAAACAAAATTGATTGGAAATATTTGTGTGATTGCCCTGTTTAGTTTGGATTGCAAGGCCATATTTTGTAATTTTGTAGACCAGGAACTTGACCCTGTGCACCAGAAACAGGCCATAAGATGTTTATCTACAAATTATGCAAATATAATGGAGCATTTTACAATTTTGATAACAGAAGATATAATATTGTTCCCCCTATTACCCAGGCTGTGCTCAAATATTCAATATGAATACCTGATGATGTGCATGTATTTCCAGGATGACAATAAACAATTACAGATGTGAGCAGGTGCCCAATATTGAATCTGCAAAAATTTGTTTCACTGATGTGAAGAGCCTATTGAAAATTAAACTTGTTAGAATTGACAATGTTCGTATCACCGATAAAAATAATTATTATAAGACTACAGATATGTTTTCAGGTTTATTTTTTTGTTTAGATTATGAAGTTGTTAGAGCATATAATCACAGAACATGTGGCAGATATTATTACAGTGATGGCCCATATGTTGCTGAGTACATATACAGGGACAAGACTGAAGTGTTTGTAACAGCAGAGCTTGAAAAATACAGAAACATAAAATCAATAAAACATCTCATACATCCAAATTGTTGCAGGTTGTCTTATCTTATAGAGGTTTGTTCTGAGTACAATTATATCTTATCAATTATGAACAGCTCTGCTGCATGTTGTGATGATGAATATCTAGTCCCTAAACCTAACAGAGCTGTGCAGTGATGTTGTTATTGGGAACAGGAATCCTACACAGATTTATGGATAGGAGTGAAGAATTAATTTTTGCTATGAAATTATATCTAGATACTCAATATCCCTGTGCAATAATGCTGTTATTGGGAACAGAATTCAAATCCTACACAGATACAGATTCTTGCTTAGCTTAATAGGTGATTGTCATGGAAGATACTCAATATTTCTGCTGTTATTAGGTACAAAATTCAATTACACAGACACAGATATAATATCTAGATAAATAATAATGCATACAGAACTGTGGTTTCTATAAATCTATACTCAATATCCCTATACCTGACAGCTGTGCGGTGATGCTGTTATTGGGAACGAGATTCAAATCCCACACAGAAACAGATTTTTGCTGGGCTTAGAACTATTATGGATAGGTGATTGCCATGAAATAATATCCCTATACCTGACAGAGCTGTGCAGTGATGCTGTTATTGGGAACAATTTTAACAGAGCTGTGGTTTCCATAAATCTATACTCAATATCCCTATACCTGACAGAGCTGTGCAGTGATGGTGTTATTGGAACAGGATTCAAATATACAGATCCTTGCTAAACTTAGAACTATGCCATGAACAAAACTGTGCGGTGATATAATTATTGGGAACAAGCTTCAAAACCTCGCACAAATACAGATTCTTGCTGAGCTTAGAGTAAAGATACCAGTGATATAATTATTGGGAACAGGATTCAAATTATGGATAGGTGATTACCATGAAGATACTCAATATTTTTGTTATTAGGTACAAGATTCAATTATACAGTTACAAAAATATTCATTAACAGAGCTGTGCGGTGATGTTGTTATTGGGAACAGGATTCAAATCCTACACAGATACAGAGCCTTGGAATTATTATGGATAGGTGATTGCCATGAAGATAGATACTCAATATCCCTTTACATGACAGAGCTGTGCAATAATGTTATTATTGGGAATTGGAACTTAGGGACAAGATTCAATTACACAGATACAGACACGGAAATAATATCTAGATAATAATTTTTAACAGAGCTGTAGTTTCCATAAATTTATACTCAATATCCTATACCGTGCAGTGATGCTGTTATAGGGAACAAGCTTCAAATCTCACACAGATATAGAGCTTTGGAATTATTATAGATAAGTGATTGCCATGAAGATAGATATTCAATATCCTATTAGACACAAACACAGTATCAATAAATTTATAATTATCTTTATATTTAATAGAACTGTGCTGTGATGCTGTTATTGGGAACAGGGATTCAAATCATAGATAGGTGATTGCCATGAGGATAGATATTAGACACAGACACAGAAGTAATATTTATCAATAAATGTATAATATCCCTATACCTGACAGAGCTGTGCGGTGATGTTGTTATTGGGAACAAGCTTCAAATCATGGATAGGTGATTGTCATGAGGATAGATATTAGACACAGACACAGAAATAATATTTTCCATAAATCTATACTCAATATTCTTATACCTGACAGAGCTGTGCGGTGATGTTGTTATTGGGAACAGGATTCAAATCATGGATAGGTGATTGTTATGAAGATAGATATTAGATATAGATTCGGAAATAATATTTTCTATAAATCTATATTCAATATTCTTATATCTGATAGAGCTGTGCGGTGATGTTGTTATTGGGAATAGGATTCAAATCATGGATAGGTGATTGTTATGAGGATAGATATTAGATACAGATACAGAAATAATATTTTCCTTCAATCTATACTCAATATCCTTACACCTGACAGAACTGTGTGTTTAATATTATTAGGAACAAGCTTTAAATCTTACACAGATATAGAGCGGAATTATTATGGATAGGTGATTGCCATGAGGATAGATACTCAATATCTCTGCTGTTATTGGACACAAACACAGAGAATGAAATAATATTTAATAACATAAATCTATACTCAATATCCCTATACCTAACAGAGCTGTGTAGTGATGCTGTTATTGGGAACAGGATTCAAATCATGGATAGGTGATTGCCATGAGGATAGATATTAGATATAGATAAAGAAATAATATTTATCCATAAATCTATACTCGATACCCTATATTTAATAGAGCTGTGTAGTGATGCTGTTATTGGGAACAGGATTCAAATCATGGATAGGTGATTGCCCTATACCTAAGAAAGCTGTGCGGTGATATAATTATTGGGAACAGGATTCAAATCTTACACAGATACAGAGCGGAATTATTATGGATAGGTGATTGTCATGAAGATAGATATTAGACACAAACACAAACAGATACAGAGCCTTGCTGAGCTTGGAATTATTATAGATAGGTAATTGTCATAAAGAACACAGAGAATGAAATAATAATTAGTAAATAAATTTTTGTAAATCTATACTCAATATCCTTTTGACAGAGCTGTGCGGTCATAATGTTATTGGGAACAGGATTCAAATCATGGATAAGTGATTGCCATGAAGAGGTAAATAATATTTATCCATAAATCTATACTCAATATCCCTATACCTGACAGAGCTGTGCGGTGAAGCTGTTATTGAGAGGATTCAAATCCTACACAGATACAAATCCTTGCTGAGCTTAGAATTATTATAGATAGGTGTGTTATTGAGAACAGCATTCAAATCCTACACAGATACAAATCCTTGCTGTGCTTAGAATTATTATGGATAAGTGATTGTCATGAAGATAGATATTAGACACAAACACAAACAGATACAGAGCCTTGCTGAGCTTGGAATTATTATAGATAGGTAATTGTCATAAAGAACACAGAGAATGAAATAATAATTAGTAAATAAATTTTTGTAAATCTATACTCAATATCCTTTTGACAGAGCTGTGCGGTCATAATGTTATTGGGAACAGGATTCAAATCATGGATAAGTGATTGCCATGAAGAGGTAAATAATATTTATCCATAAATCTATACTCAATATCCTATACCTGACAGAGCTGTGCGGTGAAGCTGTTATTGAGAGGATTCAAATCCTACACAGATACAAATCCTTGCTGTGCTTAGAATTATTATGGATAAGTGATTGTCATGAAGATAGATATTAGACACAAATTTTATAAATCTATACTCAATATCCCTATACCTGACAGAGCTGTGCGGTGATGCTGTTATTGGGAAGAAGCTTTAATACTGAGCTTGGAATTATTATAGATAGGTGATTGCCATGAAGATAGATATTAGACACAAATTTTATAAATCTATACTCAATATCCCTATACCTGACAGAGCTGTGTAGGATTTGAATGCTGTTCTCAATAACACACCTATCTATAATAATTCTAAGCTCAGCAAGGATTTGTATCTGTGTAGGATTTGAATCCTCTCAATAACAGCTTCACCGCACAGCTCTGTCAGGTATAGGGGATATTGAGTATAGATTTATGGATAAATATTATTTACCTCTTCATGGCAATCACTTATCCATGATTTGAATCCCTGTTCCCAATAACATTATGACCGCACAGCTCTGTCAAAAGGATATTGAGTATAGATTTACAAAAATTTATTTACTAGATATTATTTCATTCTCTGTGTTCTTTATGACAATTACCTATCTATAATAATTCCAAGCTCAGCAAGGCTCTGTATCTGTTTGTGTTTGTGTCTAATATCTATCTTCATGACAATCACCTATCCATAATAATTCCGCTCTGTATCTGTGTAAGATTTGAATCCTGTTCCCAATAATTATATCACCGCACAGCTTTCTTAGGTATAGGGCAATCACCTATCCATGATTTGAATCCTGTTCCCAATAACAGCATCACTACACAGCTCTATTAAATATAGGGGTATCGAGTATAGATTTATGGATAAATATTATTTCTTTATCTATATCTAATATCTATCCTCATGGCAATCACCTATCCATGATTTGAATCCTGTTCCCAATAACAGCATCACTACACAGCTCTGTTAGGTATAGGGATATTGAGTATAGATTTATGTTATTAAATATTATTTCATTCTCTGTGTTTGTGTCCAATAACAGCAGAGATATTGAGTATCTATCCTCATGGCAATCACCTATCCATAATAATTCCGCTCTATATCTGTGTAAGATTTAAAGCTTGTTCCTAATAATATTAACCACACAGTTCTGTCAGGTATAAGGATATTTAGTATAGATTGAAGGAAAATATTATTTCTGTATCTGTATCTAATATCTATCCTCATAACAATCACCTATCCATGATTTGAATCCTATTCCCAATAACAACATCACCGCACAGCTCTATCAGATATAAGAATATTGAATATAGATTTATAGAAAATATTATTTCCGAATCTATATCTAATATCTATCTTCATAACAATCACCTATCCATGATTTGAATCCTGTTCCCAATAACAACATCACCGCACAGCTCTGTCAGGTATAAGAATATTGAGTATAGATTTATGGAAAATATTATTTCTGTGTCTGTGTCTAATATCTATCCTCATGACAATCACCTATCCATGATTTGAAGCTTGTTCCCAATAACAACATCACCGCACAGCTCTGTCAGGTATAGGGATATTATACATTTATTGATAAATATTACTTCTGTGTCTGTGTCTAATATCTATCCTCATGGCAATCACCTATCTATGATTTGAATCCTGTTCCCAATAACAGCATCACAGCACAGTTCTATTAAATATAAAGATATTATAAATTTATTGATACTGTGTTTGTGTCTAATAGGATATTGAATATCTATCTTCATGGCAATCACTTATCTATAATAATTCCAAAGCTCTATATCTGTGTGAGATTTGAAGCTTGTTCCCAATAACAGCATCACTGCACGGTATAGGATATTGAGTATAAATTTATGGAAACTACAGCTCTGTTAAAAATTATTATCTAGATATTATTTCCGTGTCTGTATCTGTGTAATTGAATCTTGTCCCTAAGTTCCAATTCCCAATAATAACATTATTGCACAGCTCTGTCATGTAAAGGGATATTGAGTATCTATCTTCATGGCAATCACCTATCCATAATAATTCCAAGGCTCTGTATCTGTGTAGGATTTGAATCCTGTTCCCAATAACAACATCACCGCACAGCTCTGTTAATGAATATTTTTGTAACTGTATAATTGAATCTTGTACCTAATAACAAAAATATTGAGTATCTTCATGGTAATCACCTATCCATAATTTGAATCCTGTTCCCAATAATTATATCACTGGTATCTTTACTCTAAGCTCAGCAAGAATCTGTATTTGTGCGAGGTTTTGAAGCTTGTTCCCAATAATTATATCACCGCACAGTTTTGTTCATGGCATAGTTCTAAGTTTAGCAAGGATCTGTATATTTGAATCCTGTTCCAATAACACCATCACTGCACAGCTCTGTCAGGTATAGGGATATTGAGTATAGATTTATGGAAACCACAGCTCTGTTAAAATTGTTCCCAATAACAGCATCACTGCACAGCTCTGTCAGGTATAGGGATATTATTTCATGGCAATCACCTATCCATAATAGTTCTAAGCCCAGCAAAAATCTGTTTCTGTGTGGGATTTGAATCTCGTTCCCAATAACAGCATCACCGCACAGCTGTCAGGTATAGGGATATTGAGTATAGATTTATAGAAACCACAGTTCTGTATGCATTATTATTTATCTAGATATTATATCTGTGTCTGTGTAATTGAATTTTGTACCTAATAACAGCAGAAATATTGAGTATCTTCCATGACAATCACCTATTAAGCTAAGCAAGAATCTGTATCTGTGTAGGATTTGAATCCTGTTCCCAATAACAGCATTATTGGACAGGGATATTGAGTATCTAGATATAATTTCATAGCAAAAATTAATTCTTCACTCCTATCCATAAATCTGTGTAGGATTCCTGTTCCCAATAACAACATCACTGCACAGCTCTGTTAGGTTTAGGGACTAGATATTCATCATCACAACATGCAGCAGAGCTGTTCATAATTGATAAGATATAATTGTACTCAGAACAAACCTCTATAAGATAAGACAACCTGCAACAATTTGGATGTATGAGATGTTTTATTGATTTTATGTTTCTGTATTTTTCAAGCTCTGCTGTTACAAACACTTCAGTCTTGTCCCTGTATATGTACTCAGCAACATATGGGCCATCACTGTAATAATATCTGCCACATGTTCTGTGATTATATGCTCTAACAACTTCATAATCTAAACAAAAAAATAAACCTGAAAACATATCTGTAGTCTTATAATAATTATTTTTATCGGTGATACGAACATTGTCAATTCTAACAAGTTTAATTTTCAATAGGCTCTTCACATCAGTGAAACAAATTTTTGCAGATTCAATATTGGGCACCTGCTCACATCTGTAATTGTTTTATTGTCATCCTGGAAATACATGCACATCATCAGGTATTCATATTGAATATTTGAGCACAGCCTGGGTAATAGGGGAACAATATTATATCTTCTGTTATCAAAATTGTAAAATGCTCCATTATATTTGCATAATTTGTAGATAAACATCTTATGGCCTGTTTCTGGTGCACAGGGTCAAGTTCCTGGTCTACAAAATTACAAAATATGGCCTTGCAATCCAAACTAAACAGGGCAATCACACAAATATTTCCAATCAATTTTGTTTGGCAATGTTGATGACTGTGCAGAAGAAGTATCTGCATGTTTATAAGTGAATGCTATATTCTCTATGGCATTTTGGGCAAATTTTTGTGAGAATTCTGCTTTTATCTGGATTACAAATCTTTTGGTGCTTATCCCAATTGGGGCTGGATATATTCTTATTGCATTGATTGCAATATTTTTGATTCGGCATTTTTGTTGTTGGTTTATTATATAAAATTTCTTGGGGTCCAAATCAAAATTCTATGCTTAATAAAAAATATCAGTTGGGTTCAGCAGTGTGTTTTGTATATTTAGTATGTGTGTGTGTGTATGTGTGTTAATATTTTTGGCTTTGGTATTTATATAAAATTTCTTGGGGTTCAAATCAAAACTCTATGCTTATCTTATGGCAGGTTGTAAAGCTAATGGCCCACAAGTGGAAAAAGAGAATAAATATTCATTCACACTGACCTAGCACAAATACCTGCACGGACATGCATGTCTAGAATGGCAATGACCTTGTTATGTATTGATTTTTGTATAACAGGCTGGGACAGATATAAGCCTGACTCTAAATAAGAGTGGATTACAACAAACAAGCTGGATGTAACAAATATCAGGCAAAATATTGTTCAATATACCAGAAATATATTTAATATGAATTAAACCAAACAGGCCTGTAAGTATGAGAAGCACTGTAACAACACATCTGTACTCCTCAGCCACTCTCACAATACTGGCTGATGCAATGCAAAATCTCTTTATATACCCTAAGCCGGGCCGAGAAGAAAAAAACGGGAATTTCCCATGAATTTTGTTTTTACGAGAAATTCCCGAGGGCTTTTTTACAGGAAATTCCCGAGGTGTCATATTTTTCACGAGAATTTCCTGAGAGCTTTTATTAAAATTATCTGGCTGATGCAATTTTGTTTGCATGCAAAGCTTCAATACTCGGGAATTGTGCACATTAATCTCTTTGATCTCAATAGCATAAATACTGAGAATCACTTGAAACATGCAAAGCAAAAGTTCAATGCTACCGTGTCGGGAATTGTGCACATTAATCACTTTGATCTCAATAGCATAAATACTGAGAATCACTTGAAACATGCAAAGCAAAAGTTCAATGCTACCGTGTCGGGAATTGTGCACAGAATCACAGAGCAATTCTAGAGGGGCTCTGCATATTACATTGTTTTAATATTAGATATGCAAATTGAACCTGGTATCCAATTAAACTTAAACCGAAAGTAAATATGTGTGTGTGTGTGTGGGTTTTTGGCTTAATTTCAGGTGTATCAAAAAAAAATATCAAGAGGGGCATATTTTTGACAAGTTTATGGACAACAATCTGGCTGATGCAATTTTTGTAAGTGTGGGCAAATCAATCTGAGGGGGCTCATCATTTCACAGGAAATTCCTGAGGGCATTTTTACAAAAATCTTGGATTAGACAGGGTTCCACACTTGAGCAAAAAGCTCATATGCTCATGTTGAGCTTGTTTTAAGTGTAGCCAAATCTGCCAGAGGGGGGGTTCATCATTTATCGAGCTGGTTATATAGCCAATACAACTACTGGTAACATAGTCGTATGGGTATACACCCTTACGCCTAATCAATTTTAAGTTCGAAATTTGTAAACATGTCACATGTGATTTTGAATTGGGCATCAGATAATTGGCCAGCCAGAATAGCCAAGCTAGCCGACAGAAATCTGTATGAATCTAGAAATCTTAAGTGTATAGGCCTGCCATTAACATTGATTATCTTGCTAATAGCAATATATTTTTCGTCATTTTCTGCTAAAATATCTAAATCCTGCTTGTCAAACCCCTCGTATCTGATCAGATGATGAAAATCATAATTGGATGCCCCGTGACAAAATATCGGGACAAATCTTAATATTACAGCTACTACACAGAGCCTTTTCATATTTGCCGTTTGCATGACAATGGTGATGCACCTTGTTATTTGTGTCCGAAAATTCAGAATTGCATACCGAGCATCTTTGTGCACTGTTGAAATCTTCGGTCTGATCCTCTGTTAAATGCAGCATAGGTGTTGATTTTAAAAATATATCATAGGCTATGCGACGGCACTCATTTTCTATTTTACGTGCAAATTTTTTGATAGCATCTTGCCCCATGTATAAATGTGGTTTACTAATAACACCATCTTGTACAACCACATAACAAAAAAAATGAAGGTTCATGTAGCTGATACGGTGTACTTGAAGACTCTTCGGGGTCTGGACTGCAGAATGCAAGCGGTTTGAGATTTGATTCAAAATCACAGACTATATATGCTGGGTGCCGCAACAGGGCTTCGAATTTTTTGAATTTGGCATTTTCGTTTGGTTTAGTCATAGCCATATGAACAGGTTTATGGTTGCCACAGTATTTTAAATGTTCAACCAACTTGTTTTTAGCAATTTTGGTATTCTTTTCATAAACACCATTTACTCTTTTTTGTCCATCAAACACAGTCAAACATCTTCGACACTACTTGTATATTGTATTGGATTTGCCTAGTTGTTTTCTGACTAAAGCCTGAAGATTGCGTATCAGAGTGTAATGGTATGTACCGTCTCTATCAATTAAGAGCAGATCGATCGGGACAGCAGAGTCATCATCAATTTTGCTGATTGTAAGAGGTTCTATGAAGCAATCGCCACGAGCAGCAGAAAACACATTAATAGATAATGGTCGGCCATTGCTATCTCTGGCCCTTTTTTTTCAAATTTATCGATATTCTGGACAAACATCGGATATTGTAAACCATCCATAGCATCATGAAAATCATGTTCGTGCTGTTTATAATGGCTTATTCGCTGTGGATGATTTAAAACTGGAAACAAAGCAGCTAAAATACACCACAAAAAAGCATTTCTGGTCGGTATTTTCTACGTTAACCACGGATTTTTTGTTTTTGATATTGTCAGGTAAAGGCAGATATGTAGAACCTTGTAGAGATCTGAATTCAGAAATATTAACATAGAGCCTGTGTGGAGATCCACGAAGACTCCATCCTGATTCTTTAGCAGTAAACTCAGAATGTTTGATAAGCAATTGGTCTATCAACCTGCTTAGTATTTCGTCTAAGTTTGTATTTGAGTATAAAGGTACAGTTTTTGTTATGTGGGGCTATGTAAATTTTGTACTGTTTGGTTTCTTGTATTGAGTATACAATTTGACGGATAGCTTATAAGAGCAGTTTTGTGCGTTTAGAATAGCCTGCACATCAGAATTTACACTATTCAAAAAATTCTTAATATCATATTTTGGCTCTGATACAAAACGGTAATCCCTTAGTTGACCATTAAAACTACTATTAATATTCAGTATCAGGTTTGATTTATGGCTTCAAATTTTTAAAAGGTTATGGGCCCAGCCCAGGTGTTCAAAAACTGTGCTACCATGTACTTTGGAGTTGTTTCATCACAGTGGAAAATTTTAGCGTAAATTTTTGTCACGCACTGATCACATGATATGATAATGCATGTAGTGCTTGTGAAGTTTTGAATCGAAATTTGTGGTATGTGATTTTTCTTGTACTGAAATTATGGTGACAAGAATATTGAAACAAATTGGATGCTACATACACTGTAAGAAAAATGACGACTTCAATCTTGATTAATAGTGGTGGACAATCGAACATCGAAAAACTGGAAGGTGTTAAGAATTTGCAACGTGCCCCACTCGTAACTCCAGGGTATGGAGATCCGAATTGGCAACACACCGCTCCTTGCTCCGGCTGGTCAGTAAGACGGTCCACATTCCTCCAGGAAGGAAACCACCGAATTGCGACACGTGGCAGTAAATGAAATTCAAATACTTTATAATTAAAATGTCCAAAATCTTCAATCACGAATCGCGCGAATGCATACTGATTCGCACAAGTTAAAATTATAATTTGTTGGGTCATGCACGCTCGTAGGCAGTGATAAGCAACTTATTTAACACGAAATTCCGCGCACCGCCTTTACAGTTAATAGCAAGACCTCAACTGCCTACCTCAAGCGCGAGGCGCAGCACAACAGACTGTTCTATCTTACAATAATACAAAAAGTCATAACATAAAATAACACAAGAAAAACTGATAATTTATATAACAAATCAATGTTTATTAGCGATAGTAAGCTAAAGTTCAGGTTGGCAACAATTAAAAAATGCCAAAGTGGAAGTTTTTACATCGCCAAAAACACGTAGCGTGGTTCCCCCACTCCTAACATAAACGGCCAATAGGAAAACGATATTTTATTGAAAACGAGGGAGAAATACTTTGCTATAATATTACAATATTAAACTATATAGAAATAACTAAACTGATTTTATCAAATAATTCATATTTGCCCTTGCACATAAAAAATGATTAAATAAAGATTTAGTTTATAACGAAGACAAATTACTTCAATCTTGTACATTGTTGAACAAAAATCGATATTAAGAAGAAATGTATTTAACTTCTGCTTAAACAACAAAATTTGCTTGAGAGATAGAAATAATCCTAGCCAATTTGGATTTGAAAAACAATGAAAACGTTGATATGTTCAAGCCTGTATTATTATACTCTTAATATTAACTTAATAATACTCAGCGGTGAACGATGATACTCGGTGAAGTACACAGACTCCTCTCAGGTACAGGGATGGTGTTAGGCAAGGACAATATTCACAGCACAGAGAAATAAAACCACATTACTGCAGTATGAATAAAACTGAAAGGTTTTATTCTTTATTTATTGCAATTATAATGCAAATATACTTGAGACGAAGGCGAGGATTTCGCTTTGTCGATGAATTGACTCAACTAAAACCCATAAACTCAATGCGTGGCTATCGGCATGCCTATGATCACATAGACCTAGCTTGCGCCCCGAACTACCACACCAAGAGATATGCAATGATAACTGAGCCAATATTTGCTCTTTAGCCTTTTATTTCCAAATTAATCCTTAGGCTAGCTTTATTATTTAACGTAGAATGGTTGCGGTATTGTGCATAGCATCAATGCATGGCTATCGGCGTACCTATGATCACATAGGCCTAGCTTGTGCCCCGAACTACCATACCAAAATGTATGCACAACACCAAGGAGTTCCTTTTAAGTTTAAAAGCTTCGTCGATCCGTGGCGAAAGTGTGTGATATTTCTTACGCGATATCCTCGCTTTTATACTATTTCGAGAACACAGATTCAAGTACAGATGAATCACTCACTATTTACAAAAATATTCTACCAACAAAACTGACATCTATGCATGTTTAGAAATACAAATTCGTATAGGTCACTCTCTCAAACAAAGATACATTAAATTACCCATAATGTAGCATAAAATACAATAAACAATAAACAAAAGATATACATTACAAACAACGTGCATTATTACACATAATAACAAAGAAATTACGCTTCCCTTCACAAAAATAAATACATTAGTGACATATTTTCTACTGGTGACTTCACATAAAAATGTGGATCATATCAACGTTGCATATATTATTTGGGATAATTATTAGTCTATAAATTCTGAATTAATGTTTCAAAAATACGCGAATAATATTATAACATAAGATAAAACGTAAATATATACATGAATTATGAAAACAATTAAGTATAAATAACTTAATCCAAGTTCTTAACTTGAAAGTATACGAATAAGATAAATGCCAATATAGGACTGAAATCTGCCTACATGGCGGTTGTTACAAATTACGCCACGTGGAAATTCTTAATGTAATTAACTCTGATTGATCGTGGTTTATGGGACTGCATCGAAGCTACTACTTCAATGGATGCAGTTCGAGACCAGAAAGCGTATGCCAAGATTTGTTTGTGCGTACATTCTCCTTGCTACCCACATGTTAGAAATGCGCAAAGTGCGAGGGCAGCATGGGATAATCTGAAGGCATATTACGAAAACCAAGGTATAAGTAGGCGCTGGCAAGACTGGCAAGAGTGCGTTATGAAGATTTTCCTTCAATGGACTTGTGCCTGGGTGAAATCATCTCATTGCAACAAGAGTTAGCGGACGTGGGATGCAGTATCGATGATGAAGAAATCGCCGAAATTATGTTGATTGGATTTCCTGAAGAGTTTAATCCTTTGGTAATGGGTATTGAAGGAACTCAGACGAAACTTACAAGCGAGTTTGTGAAGTCACGGCTCATGCAGGGTGATTTTCGACGAAGTGAAAATGTTTCCAAGGATTCTGCATATTTAACTTCAGATAAGAAGAAGGATCCATTTGTGTCTATTTGCCATCATTGCAAGAAGGAAGGTCACAAAGCCAAGATGTCCTCAACTACAGAAGTCTTAAGAAGTGGATGAAGAAACCTACAGTTACGAAGCAAGTTCCAAGTTCCTCGCAACACAATAGTTCATTGTTATTGACTACACACAGTGCTTATGCCAGTAAAATGTTTAATGATGATGACTGGTTACTATATTCAGGGTGTACTTCACATATGAGTAAACTTAAAGATGTGTTTGTTAATTATTCAAATTCTAAATCATCTGAAATTATCATTGCAAATAATCAAAAGTTGATAAGTAATGTAATTGGTGATGTGAAAGTAAATCTCAAAAAGAATGTGCAGAAGTTAATATCTGAAGTGATGTATGTTCCAGATAGTACAGCTAATTTGTTGTCTGTTAACAAAGTTACTGAAAATGGTTATGTTATGCTTTTTGATAACCAAAAGTGTAGTGGTTACGATGTATCTGATATTGAGATTAAGGCTACTTCAAAATTTACAGCAACAAAGGTAGGTGGTATTTATAAATTAGACCAAGCTGAAAATTTGTCCGTGATGAATTTAAACAATACTACTGTAAATTCTCTTGAAAATTGTGAAGAGACAGTAGCTATGTTGTCAGTTAATGCTTCATGGCATAAACGTTTAGGTCATTTGAGTCTAAGAGGAATGACATCATTGAGAGATAATATAGCTGATGGAATATATTTTCAGGATGGCACCCCAAAACCATGTTTTCCTTGCATTGAGGGGAAGCAGAAAACTGCATCTTTTCCCAAGGGAAGGGCAAAAAGAACTAAAAAAAAACTAGAGTTAATGCATTCTGATGTTTGTAGACCAATGTCCAAATCAAGTTGGGGTGGTGCACGATATTTTTTTACTTTTACTGATGATTATACTCGGAAGAATTTTGTAATATTTTCTTAAATTTAAGCATGAAGTATTTGAGAAATTTGTAGAGTTCAAAGCTTTTGTAGAAAATCAGTGTAACTTAAAAATCAAGAAACTTAGATAAGATAATGGTACAGAATACTGTAACAAGAAATTTTCTGCATATCTTAGTGAATATGGTATAATTCATGAGACAAGTGTTCCATATACTCCGCAACAAAATGGATTTGCTGAGAGACTAAACAGAACAATTGTAGAAAAAGCTAGAACCATGCTTCATGATGCTAATCTCAGTAACAGATATTGGGCTGAATCAATTTCAACAGGTGTATACCTGAAGAATGTTTGTCCTGCAGTTGCAATTAAAGATGCTACTCCAGAGGAAATGTGGACAGGACATAAAGTTAATTTAAGTCATCTTCGTGTATTTGGTTGTACAGCATATGTTTTGACACCAGACCATAAACGTAAGAAGATGGATAGTAAGTCGAAACCATACATTATGGTAGGTTACTGTGAGTTTACAAAAGGTTATAGATTAACTGATGCTTCAAATCCTGGTAAGGTTATTAAAGCAAAAAGTGTTATATTCCTGGAAAATGTTGCAGGATCATGTGTCGATGGACACATGTCAACATTGATATGTCTTCCATGTAATTTTACCTCTGACTGTACAGATACCATTTAATGGATCACAAGTTAAAATCAATGACAGTCAAAATGTTGTAGATAGTAATGTCAGTGAATTATCAGAAGTAACAGATTCAGAAACTGCTGAATGTTCAAATGTAGATAGTAATTTATTTCAAAATGTAGAACAAGAAACTGGTAATGAAAATTTGAAAACATAGTTCATTTGTGGAATACAGTAGTATTATTCGAATACTGCTGACAATTCAATGTAAACAATAATCACTAATCTGTATGCCGTTTAACAGCCTTTGTATGACTGTGTTGCTTGATTGATTGCATTTGGTTATTTTACGTGGCTCTTCTGTAACTTTTGGTTAATGACGACGATGAGGATGAGTGATTATGTGATGGTATTGATGAAGGGATACTCACAAAGAAGGACCCACGCCCAGGCCTGGATTCCGAACCTGACCACCTTGCGTCGTAGCACGCTAACCACTCCGCTATGGTGGTCGGCGTGTCTGTGTTGCTGATTGCTTATCGCGTCGGGGAGATTGGTCATAATTATGATGAAGTGTTTATGATTATAAGCTGCATTACGAAACATTAACAATATCCTCGGTAATAATAACAATATCATTTACAAATAATGTAATTCATCATGTTATACCTATTTAAAGCACATGCGTCATTATTGCAATGTTTTCCAATCAAAAATACTATTTATTATCTGCATGACGTAATAATTGTACTCGATACACATAGATATACGTACATATCGTAAGTCACTTAAGGGAAAATCTAGAAAACAATGGCAAACAACCATTTCTAGGAGAATTTGTGTTAGGTGAGATCGGGTGTGGTAGTGAGGAGCGCGCATACTATGAACTCCTTACCAAGTCGAGAAGTTGCTGTTGCCGCATGATTGCGATATTCTTCATTAGCATAGTCCACGTCTATTACTTGTATATATTTGTTAACGAACTGTTACCTCGATAATATACATATATCATTTTAATCCGATTTCATAATATTAATCAATGATTTCAACATTTGTGAGTAACATTCTCTTCTACCTAGGTAAAGTGACTATATCACTGAGTGGCTATCACAACGCGATACAACGTAGGGCTCCCGGGTTAGAGCATTGATGTTCTTTGCAAGTTTCCGTTTATCATATCACCACTCATTCTCATTTTCGCGATTAGCAAAAAATTGGCAAAAAATCAAAGTAAAATAAATCAAATCAATCAATCTTTGTATAAAATTTGCAATATTCTGAAAACTAATCAACTTACCATAAGTAAGTATATTTTGTACGTTCATCTTTCTGAATGACAAAACGCTCAGTCAAATTAAATGATTGTAAAATATCCGTGCGCATAATGAGGACAAAATGTCTTTAAAATCTGGAAGAGGTTGTCAAAAATGGCAGTTTTTCCGAACAGAATTTCCTTCTTTCATCATCCTGTATACTTCTGTAACTTTGTGCAGACTAATATTTGCGAACATGAGCGTCTGGAAGGGGGAGGCAAGAGGGACACCTCCCTCCTGGGAGATGAATATTGCCTTAAATTTATGTATTACGCACATATAATTTCATTTCAGACACAGTAATTTTTGTTTTGTTTAGTATTAGAAGGGTGTTGCAGGAACATGATAACTTCCAATTGAAGGAGTATTTTTGAGGTAAAGGTAAAAAAGGTAAAGTGCTCCCCTGTGCTTAGCAGTATAGGGGGTGTGGGGGTAACACTTTCTTGATCCGATCATGAGTGGGGGTGATGTGATCACACCCCTGACCGCCTTTACCCCCCAGGGTTTCCCCCAGGTACCCATGTTATTCGACGCTGGGTGGGCGCCGGGGCCGATTCCAACGTTAGAAAAGTTCCCGGATTTGAACCGGCCGGGGATTGAACCCGGGAGTATTTTTGAGGGGGCAAAACTATTTCGTTTCCCCTACCCGCCTATGCCTGCCTCTTACAGAAAAAAATACCTTGCTTGCCCCTCTATCCTCTCAAGAAAAAATCCTGCGGACAGGAAAGGACTTTCAGTGTAGTTTATGTACAGATAGGCTAATCGGAACTGTACCTATAGTTAAAATAGAATCCGATAGCAGGTCCACATTATTCATCAAAGCATTCCTCAGTTCGTGAACATTATCACATTGCGGATACCTCCCAGAAAGACCGGATATCACCACGCTGTTGTCAGACATTTCGTTTCACCTCTTAAGTGACCAATGGAAATGTAGTTGTTTTTACTTGGTAGAGAGGAAATTATACATAATTATACATCATTATATTTAATCTAATGCAAATGCTGTTGACGAAGTTTCGTTTACTTCGTCCATTAACTTTGACTGAACGGACAATAAGATTGAGCATTTATTGTATTCCTAGCTTGTGAATGTATAAAAGGGAATTGAAGTTGAAAAAATAAAGCAAAACGTTCCTAGAACTAAGAATAATTGAAATATTTAGATATCACAGACTCTCGATTACTGTCGTGGGAAGAGTCCATGATTCCATAATATTCGTTTGTATATGATTCTTTAAGTTCACTTCTGCCTTTCATCAATTTAAGAAAAAGCCAGACCAGAAGGAATATGCACTGATTAATATAAATCGGAAATCAAACATGGAGGGAGGGTAAGATCCATTATTTTAGTTATGAAAAGATTTTCAGAAGCGACTGAAAGAAGGAAATATTTGTTCTTGAAATACACCCACACAGGGCTATGGAAGAACGTCAAAGTTGTGGACGAAATCTCCCTGATGAACTTAAGTAAATAATTTTCTTTAAATTGATTTTCATGATGGGCTTAAGTAATTAATTTACTTTTCATTGATTTTTGCTACGAGATTCAGAATATTATTTCATGTGGGTTGATTTTTAGTGATGAAGTTAAGGTAATAATTCAATTTTAATCGATTTAAGTGACGAGCTTATGCAAATAATTTATTTTTTATTGATTTTAGTGGTGAATTTAATCGGTTCTCTTAATAATCTTAAACACATACATTACATCATTTTCATTTCATGACCATCTGAAGCAAATCATTTAACTTTAATTGATTTTCAACAATCTCTACATTTACTTACTTTAACATTGTTAATCTAAATTGAATCAAAGACGTGTGTGCATTAAGGTTTAAGATTGACTTACACGTCTTCCACGTTTTCAAGCACTAGTCGAAATCCTTTTCGTTGTCAAAGTTGTCCTGGTACCATCTACCAAAGAAGAAAATGTCTCGTTGACAGATCTGATGCACTGTGATGTCTTTCAACAACTTTCACAAATACTGATATGTTGAAGAATGTTCTTAGCGTACGAAGTTTAAGACGTAGGATGTGTGTTACCCTTACCCACACGAAGAGTATTCACAAAATGATTAAAAAAACTAGATTCTGTGACATATATATACGGAGAATTCTCGTATGTATTTTCCCACTAGTTCACACGTGCGTTGTGACCTTTCAGCATTCTTAGATTTAAAATTAATGCGTACGTTAGCGCGTGCGAGAGAGAAAGGAGGGGGGGGGGGTAAACGTGTATGGTGTTTCCCAGTCAACTTTCTTGTCCGTAAACATAATTTTATTGAAGTTTCAAATTATTGTTGACAACTGTTCCACACAGAGACAAGGGGGGAAAAGTAGCGAAGTGCATTATTGCAATTAGTTTTGCTCAAGCCATGCCTAACACTTTGCTGCAATATATGAGTTCAGTAGAGCAATTATCATTTGATTATTTCTGTAAGCCATTCTCAATCTTATGTTCTTTGTTTACAAATTAGTACGGCCATTAAGGCTTGATATTTTAACTGATTCAGTTCTTGTACTAGTTTTGAGAGTTCTTCATAAATTATTCAAGTTAATAGTATGTCGCGATGATTATGTATACTACGGTGCATATACTAATTAGAGATAATTATGCAATCACGGAAACAAAAGAAACCAGGAAATTATGTAGAGACTTAGCAGCATAGCGTCAACTGATTTCCGTTACATGGCAAAGAGCGAATAACTTACCTTGTATAGATGTTATTGCCTAATATAATTAATTAAAGAAACAAAAACATACAGAAATAATGGTTGCCACTGGAGTCCCTCGTCAAGAGAGACGACTTGGAAACAACAACTTAGGAGCCTTACCTGAGCAAAATACAAAAGAATAATGATACTTGTGAGAATTTATAGTATTTACAAACTGACCAAGACAAAGAACACGAAATAAATGCGGACTTGAAATTCAAGAGTGGTCATTCTAAAATGCCTCCATTATGTTTTGAGTGTCATACAATATCAATAATCGCAAGACACACGTCACGGGGAGGTGCAAAGAGGTGCTTCCGCACCCCTTCATTTTCTTCCGTACCCCTTTCAGCACCCCCTACGTTCAACTAAAAACAGTAACCCTTAGAGTGTCCTATTATATCATGTCGTCTTATTGAGCGCCGAATGTTAAGTACTGAAGTAAGACCGTTATTATTGCAACAGGCAAGCACTGAAAGAGATGCCGATACACATACTTTCCTGTACTGGCGGCAGCCTCTATAAAGAGCAGCGGCCGTTTTTTATTTCGTCAGCATTATTGTATGAATATTTCTTCGTTTGTTTCTTCAAGTTGTCTGTTTGGTTTTCGATAATTGCCTATAGCTTAATGTGAGTTGTTTATTTTCCTCCTGCTTGTTCTTCCTTGCACCGAAGCAAAAATTTCAGCTGCTTTCAAAGGTAAGGTATCGGGAAATTGTAGTTAATGCGAGTTGTAATGTGAAGGGTAGTTTTCTTGTTAACACGTTCTAGGTATTTATTCCACGTAACATGTCTAGTAAACGTGCCATTTCAGGCTTTGTTTTAAAAAAAAATGTTAGGGAGATGCCCAATGTTCACTAAGAAATATTACAGTTCGTTGTTGGGGATAGTGCGGCAGAAGGGATTTTAACGAAGACGAAGTTGCTGTGCACTTCGCGTTTTGTCCTGAAGTAGCAGACGGAAGGTACTTTGTATTTTGTAGTACCTCCATTGGTTACATTGAAAAGGGTTCAAAAATTGTTTTTAAAGACAAGGGTAATTTCATTTTGTATTTCACTGCATAGTTCAATAAGACTGCAACCTGCATCTGAATGTTTGCACTGTATGGCCACTATGTTGGAGTATAAGACTTAATACATATCATCATTGACGTCCTGGAGGAGGGCAAGGGGAACAGTCTCCCTGGAAAATGGATGTCAATCTAAAGTTATATACTTCACACATATAATTTCATTTCAGTCAGTTATTTATGTTAATCAGAGGCGGCGATTAGGGGCGTAGTTGCTCCACGCTTTTTGCAATTTTTGCCCCCGCACTATGCTAAACCTTATCTACCAAAGGGAAAGTAAACTCTCCTTGCCTCCCTTCCCCAGTTTTGGCATCTTGCTTCCCCACATTTGAAAGGTTGCATGTGTGTTTCATGTTTTCTTCATTTTCAGCATCGAACCCCCTCAATTTCTTTCCGCACCCCCTCAGCACCCCTAGATGATTAATCCTGGCGCCACCGCTGCGAAACATGAGACACGAATGATGAAATCGAACGAACAAATGCAAACATAATGTGTTTGCAGACTCGTTTCAAACACGCACAGTGTAATTCCAATTTAATTATTTGGAAATTATACCTAGATATGTAGCTCAATTTTAATCACATAATACGGGCCAAGTTCCTTACTGAGGAAAAAATAAAGTTAAGGACTATTCCAGCAAAGAGTCTGACTTCCGAAACATTCTGTTATAAATAAATATAACATTTACATCCTTCTCTACTGACTATTACAGTTCCGAGAATAAGTGGATTTCTCCCCAGTTAAGAGAATTCTCGTAAAGCGTATCCATAGACACTTACTCTGCTGTCATTATTGGAACATCTAGTCTTTGATTTCACACCATAATTTCAAAAATTGAATTGTATTAAGTTTTCCCAGATATCTGGGCGGGCAAAAGAGCTCCCTGGACCCCTCTGTGGGCGCCCATAATATATTTATTAAGTTATTCCCATATTGCTTATGATTAATTGTCATATAACTTGAATTATTCTTATCTTGAAAATCATAGCTAATGCATTGCTTATGGGTGACATAAATTATGCAGTAACTTTAAATTAACAGCCAATCTTCAGGAGGTCAACTTCAGTGAGAAACATCTACTTTACTTTCTGTAACAGAGAAAAGTGAAAATTTGTAGAACAGTATTATTTTCCTAATTTTTTCCCTAAAATAATTTGCATAAGTACTACATCATAACGGGGTGATCGTTTAAATTATTGGTTTAAGTTATATTTACGCACAGATAATTGGGACTGAGCCTTTAATTTAAAGTTGGATCCGAACCAGCATGCAACGTGCCTTCCCTTCAGCCTTCACCGGATATCGAACCAGAGACACCTTCCTTGAGTACAAGGCGACGACGTTACCACTACGTCAAGGGAGAGGCCCACGAAAGGATTATGTGCTGCCTTTATGGGGGTGGGGATGTGGAAACCTTTGCACGTGTCACACTGCAGGGTATTCCCGAAGGTCTAGTGGCAACACTGTCGTCTTGTAATCAAGAGTTCCAGATTCGATCCCCGGTGAAGGAACATTGTATGGTGATTCAGGTGCCACGTTAAACTGTAGGTCCAGTTCCGATTAGTCGATCTGAGAATAAAGTAAACTTGAAGGAAGTTTTTGTTTGCGAGACACTCGCACTGCTAACTTTTCTATTTCGCAGACTGCCCTTCAGGTTTGCAAGAACCTACGTGTATTACGAATCCTGCCGAGGTAAAAAGTACACTTTAACCTCTGGATCACGCAGATTACAGGTGAATCAACTGATCGAGTTATTCCAATTCAACCCTTTGAAGTTGCTTATAAAGCTGTGGACTCGAGCCTAACTGGATTTGTTGCCTGAAAGTAGCACGTGTAAAGCTGAGAGTAGCGACGCCACCTTTCCTTGTTCAAGACCCTCGTCAAGAAGTAGGAAACCCTGCTGTAACTGCCGAGTAGGGGTAGGCGAGATGAACCATCTGCTCCTAGGACGAGAATGCGAAACTTTTCCTTCAACAAAAGTTCGTCAGGTGTATACACAGTGAGGTAGTAAATTGCGTTTTGTTTCTGTGTTGTTGTTCCCCTGCTTACGCAGGGATAGTGTTCAGAAGAAAATCATTCATCGTGTGCCGAAAATGACAGATATTCGTACTGCACAGTGCATGTCCTTCTGAAAATTAGGATTTCTACACCCTCAACAGGCGCTGATGTCATGACGTTGGACATAATTTCTAAAGGTAGGTGTTTCCATGTTCTAGCAAGCGATCATTTATAACAAGAGCAATCTAAGTATTTATGGCCAAGAAAATTAATAATCCAGACTGTAGTGCCAAAACATACTCCATTCAGAAATACACACAAGATTTCCGAAAAAATAAGGATGAGGGGCACATGACAATAAGGACAAATTATTTAATTTTTTTCAAGTACTCAGTGGTATATTTAACATTTGTTCGTGAATCTTACCTCATTTTTTTCACATAAAATATAAGCATAGAACATCAATCTAGTTCGGCACTGTTTACTTCGTAAGATAAGGCAATGGGAAGAAAAATGTGTGGTACGTTTATATAATTCAGATTATTTTTACTAATAGATTTATTATCATTTTGTAAAATATTTTTATTAAGTTCAAAATTCATGTATGAAGGTAATCTATCTTGAGAGACCACGTCGGCAGGGTTCAACGTACGCGTATCACAGTGTCTCGAATAGCAATTTAAACTGTAGCTTCAATCTTACTAAGCTTAAAATTGACGTAGATTGTTTTTTTTAGTTTTGAAGTAAGGTTTATGCACATATATGTTAATCGGGACTGGACCTACAGTTTAAAGTGGGATCCGAACCACTATACGTCCCTTCCGGGTATCGTACCCGGAACCCCTTGATTACAAGGCAATGACATTATCACTACTACGCCATCGGGGAGGCCCTAAAGTTGACTTAGAACCGGGCGTTGCAATAATGAATGTGAAAGTAGTGCACACACACAAACCTAAAGTGGTAATGATATTATTTAACTACTTATATAGTGTATTTGTAATTAACCAATTATTTCCATAGAGAAGGAATAAAAAATTGTCGCCTACTCGGTGGCCGAACACGTTGAGTGATCTCGCCAACGAAATTCCCGGGTTGCAAATCGACCTGGGCAAGGGTGTTCTTTGTAGGTGTTCCTTCATTACTCATCCTCATTGAAGCGATTAGCTAAAAGTAGAAGAAAAGCGACGCTGAGTAATAAAAATGCAAATACACTACATCAGTGTTATAGAAGCTGCATGAGTTAATTATTTACGTTAAAACTAAGATTTCCATTGTTTAATGCATTATCTCCTTTAATATACTCCATAAGGTCAAAAGGTTTCGGAACTAATTTACATAGTGTGAAGATATACAGTACATCATGTATCGATATTGAGCTCTATACATGTTATAATACAACTAGGTTTGTTAACCCTACATCGTTATGTGGGTGAAGCCAGTAATTGTTGCAGCACAATGGCCCTGTTTTAATCCCTCCCTATTTTCTTAAAGTTGCATTCTTACAAATAACGCCCCTTTGATATGTAAAGCCACTGGGATTTCATTGGATGATATACCACTGTGAAAAGTTGTTCAGTTTTGTCTGGTTGAAAGTACACATGCCTACGTTTACTCCACTATGCGTTTTACTGCTTTTCTGGGGGGGGAGGTGTTGCCCACTGTAACGTCCCTTTACAGTGGATGTATTTTATTGTTAAATTTTCCAAGTCACTGTTGTATTTTCTTCTGTATATTAAAAATGATTTAAGCCTATATTTCGAAGAATATTTAGAGAATGTGTCTCTCCGATGGCGCACTGGTAACCCTGTTACCTTTTAATCGGAGGGTTCCGGATTCGATTTGCGGTGGAGCAAACTTTGTCCGATAGTTCGGATTTGACTTTTGACTATATGTCTACCTCTCAATTAGCCTGTCTGAACGTGCAAATGAACTAAAAACTAACCGTGAAAAACATGGTTCTGCCATTTTTCAAGTTGTTTCAAGATACTAAGTACTTAAAGCTGATAGATAAAATATGTAGAACAAGCACACTATATTAAGTATTTCTTTTTCAGAAAAGATAAGGTTTGCTTGATATCAATTAATAATTAATAATGGGCTTTGTTTTTATAATTATACTCTCTTTAATGCATTTATATAGTCTCCACAAATATAGCACATAAATGCATAATAAATAAAATTACAAGAAAACCGGACTTACTGTATGTTATATTCTTGTCATCACTAGGGAGCGGATTTTTATGTTATGTATGTATTAATTATCACACATAACAGAGCTCTGGCTGTAAATACAATAGGTATGCATAGAGTAATGACAATTCATAAATACCAATTATACCAATACAATACAACAATACAAGAAGAAAGAAAGGGAAAAGCACAACTACACTGATAATTGCGTAAGCAATACCGGTACAAATTTATTTATTAATAACTTTTGCAGAAGTATACCCAGATACATATCTATGTATACAAATATTCACATACATACTCATATGTAAACACACATACGCACATGGACCTCCCCGATGGCGCAGTGGTAGCGTCATCGTCTTGTAATCAAATTGTCCCGTGTTCGATACCCGGTGGAGCACATAGTGGTTCGGATTCCACTTTAAAATTTAGGTCCAGTCCCGAATAGCCTTAATGTGCATAAAGTGGACTTAGAGCAACAATTCAACTCAAACGCACACAAATGCATTTACATACTACTCATGTACACAGAAACATATATATTTCTTTTAGGGGTTTAGTATATTCTTAAAGTAAAAATATATTTTTGTTGCTTTGGAAGTCGGCCATTCTCGGTAGGAGTGCCGACAATATTGGTGCAATGTAAGTTCCAATGTTTGATTTCACATAAAGATGCCTAATTTTATTTCTACCACATAAAATGCATCTTTCTAGGGAATGAACATAAAATATACACTTCTGTACACAGAAAGTGGCACACTTGTTTGAATTGAAGTCCAGCTTCGGGTCTGGTAGTACAGCTGAAGTGAGTGTTCCGAAACCAGCAATGTTGCTTACTATCAAACATTTTAACCACATGCAGGGAATATTGTGTCTCTCAGACTCAAAGGAAAGGGATAACTGAAAGATTGCAGCGTAAATATTAATTAACTGGACTGTCCACGTCTACATTGAAAGTAATGTAAATGCGAAAAATTCGTGAAAAATATATTAAAATAAAACGCATTTTTGACGTTCGTGAAGAAGTGACTATCACAATGCGTTGGAATGCGAGGTCCCCGGGTTCGAATTTGGCCTGAGCATGGGTGTTCTTTTTGAGTCTCTCTTCATCGTTGCGAGTAGCCGAAAATGGAAGAAAAGCAATACTAAATAACGAAAAAAGACGCAATTTGAATAAGCTAGGCGGAAATAGTGCTGTTGTAATTCCTGAAAATGTGTTATCCTAGCCCGGGAGAAGGCTTGAAGAATATATAAACTCCTTCCCCCATCCACTTTGGCAAACATAATCGCAAAATCGGCACTGAATATGCGATGGGAAAAATAATAGAAATCCGAAGCAAGAAGAGTTTATATCACAGCCAGGGAGGCACATGAGAGGAGGTACCCATCCCCCACAAACAAACACACACACATCAGTCACCCAGGCTATTAACAATAAGTCAAGGGTTGCCCTCTCATTTAACTTTAACAGTAAATGAAATTCTTGTAAAATGAAAATTGTCAGGCTTTCCTTTTTTTTACACGTGCACGTTGGTTTCGTAATGGAGCAAAAAATAGAATTGTGACTCGTAAAATCACTACCGGCTGAATGAATTTCTCCGTAGATTCAAGAATAATGACTCTTCTTTTTTAAATAAGTATTTTAAAAATAATACACTCCTCACAAAAAGTTTGGAATATTGTTACGTTAGACAATAGGTGATAGACACGGCCTTGGATGCAACAGCACATGGTATCTGTCTGGTGGACGTTCTCGTCTTTTCGCCGACATATGCCACCGTACCTATCACCTATTGCCTAATATAATAATATTCCAAACTTGTTGTGAGGAGTGTATTATTTCCCAGTCAATGAATGCTCTCACCTTAAGAGTAATTTTGAGATGGGAAAGAAATAAGCCTGGTCCAAATTTTAAAGTCGAGACGTGCCCAGATTGTAGATGCTATTATCAGAAACAAACAGAATTAATCAGTAACTACAATTATTTACCTAAACATCACGCATTGTGATAACCACTTCTTCACGAAGGTCAAAAATGAGTTTTTCTTTTCATATATTTTTCACGAATTTTTCGCATTTACATTACTTTCAATGTAGACGTGGACAGTCCAGTTAATTAATATTTACGCTGCAATCTTTCCGTTATCCCTTATCATTGAGTCTGAGAGATACAAAATTCCCTGCATGTGGTTAAAATGTTCGATAGTAAGCAACACTGCTGATTTCCGAACACTCACTTCGGCTGTACTGCCAGACCCGAAGCCAGACTTCAACTCAAACGAGTGTGCCACTTTCTGTGAACAGAAGTGTACATAGTTTAGACACCCCATACAAAACAAAGTTTCCAAAATCTTTGTGTAAACGCATATTTTGGAGTTAATGCATAAAATAGACGAAATACGCGGTATAGTACACCGTATTAGTAAATTACGAACTCCCAAGACGCTAAACATGCACGTGAAATGGATGTTGTTAGTGTGCGTAACATCCCGCACTTCAAATAGCACGTCTGGCTGCGTGTGATGTGGAAAGCTCGTGTTACAATACAAGTCATTGGCTGCAGATAATTGGCGTACATTTTCAACGAATATTTTGGAAATATGCTTTGTTTTTCACTGTAATATCCAGAATGCAACAAGCAACTAAGTCCTGCTGCCGCTGCTGAGTATTGATTGACATAATTCTGAATGAAAATATTTCTGACGTTTACCCACATATTCCAGCTGTTCTAAGATCATAAAAAATAAATATTTTTCAGTTTTTTAGTACCACTCCCTAGTTATCACGCCTATATTTATCCCATTTCACCAATGTATAGATATATCCAGATATATATACATTCTTATTCGTACACACGGATTTTCAAAGAAAATGCTTTAATATCTGAAAGGAAATACACTCTTTTGAAATTGTTTCTTTACAATTGAATAACTAATATCATTAGGAACATAAAATCTTACCCAAATTCTGTATAACCAATGACAATAATAAATTAAATGAAACTGAAAGAGAAACATGCCATTTTTTGTACAACTTTTCTATTCGTACACTTGATAACATAAAAGAAAAAGTATATTCAGAGCAAATTGACTGACAGTTCTAATACTTTGATGCGTATCCATTAACTTTAATTACTGCTTGACACCTGTTCCTCATACAATTTACCAGTTTCCGACATGTTTCAGAGTTTATTTTATTCCACTCGGCTTGCACAACAGTTTTCAACTCTTGTTTGGACTTGACGCCTGCCTCTTCAAAATTGCCCATAAATGCTCAATAGGATTTAAGTCTGGACTTTGAGCTGGTGTTTGTAGTAGTTTGGGCACATTCCATATTAGGCAATTCATGTTAACTCGCGCCTTATCCTTACTGCCATTGTCTTGTTGGAATCTGTAGATAGGCGGCATGTCCATTTTTCGGGCACTCTGCTTTACATTGTTCTTCAATATGTCCAAATAGACATATGCATCCATGATACCATCAATAAACTGGATGGTACCAACACCTTTGGACGACATACAGCCCTAAATCACCACCGTGTTTAACTGTTGGTACTGTGTTAATGTGATCATTGTCTTCATTTGAATTTCTCTAGACCCTATTTATCCCATCTGGCCCGTATATATTAAATTTGGACTCGTCTGACCATATGACACTATCCCAAAATTCCTGGTTCTTGTGGATGTGCTCTTTCGCGAATGAAAGTCTATTCCTTCGATTCGCCTTATTTATATACGTTCGTGGTATTCTCTATGATATCCATGCTTCCACAAGGCACGTCGGACAGTTTGATCGGACATCATCTTGCCAGCATCATTTTCTACTAACGGTCGTAACTGAGGAACACTTACTCGGGGGTTTTCTCGCACTCTTTTTAAAATAAAGCGTTCATCACGTTTATTCAACCTTCTCTCTTTTGGTTTTCTCGGCACATTCTGTGTTGAACCTTCCTCTCTAAATTTGTTTACTATGTATTGAACTGTGGAGTGTGATTTATTGACTGTATGTTCAATTTTTCTTAACGAATAACCTCTAAGGGCCAAATTTATAATAACATCCTTCAGATCGGAACTAAGTTCCTTCACCTTGCCCATTTCGAACACGCTGATAGATAAACGATAGGCCTACAACAATACCTACGTCAGCATTCCGCTTGACGGGGAGCGCGCCTGCATGTTCAAACTTATTACGTAGATGCAAATTGCACGAAATCGCCCGAATAGCGGTGGCGCTGTATGCGAGGAAGATTGAAACTCTCGCCTGTACGAATAACAATAACATGAAACAGCGTGTTTTTCTCTTTTCACACAAATTATATGCTCTGTTTATACACTTTGAACATACATTTTTATTGACATTTGTTGGTGAAACCTTCATTAACATTAATTTCCAGGTATATATAAAAATGATTATATTTACTAATACGTTGTAGATATGACATTTTTTCCTCGGAAATTCTATGTGTACGAATAACAACGTTACATACTGTATTTTCGGTCCAGTAACATTCAGAATAATTCAATTTGGTCGTTTTTTTCTGGCATAAACTAATATTGAGATTACCGTCATCTGCAAGTAAACATCCTCGTTTAGGAAACATCAGGAAAAAAAAAAACTTTATGTGAATCGAGGATTGACTTTCTTGTGTATATACTCGCCGACAAAAAGCAGCATTGAACTTGAAAGTCCCACAAGAAGCAAAATGTATCCTCCAAGAAGATCTCTCACTGAAAGAGGACGAAGTGTGTCACTACTTTTGCTTTGGATGTTTTTACACATGAAACAAACTCCCGGATTGGAACCAACCACTTGTTTCTCCAACTGTTGTGTTAATCCAGAGTCCCTAATTCGGCCAAGAAACTTATCAATAATTTCACCAAGCGATGAAGATTTAGGTAGCAAAAATCCCAAGTAGTATGCAGCAATGTTCTCTCTCACTACATGCATCTTACAGGCCGTTTCCGCCGGAAGGTAATCCACGGAACACAGTGGACCTGAAGGTATCTGTTGCGCAAGAAGAGCTACAGTGTCATGCTGCGCTTTTGAAGCCAGGACCTTCCCGTCTGCTAAGAAATGTGACATTGTTATTTTTTGCGTCGCTGGATCTTCGAACTCTTCCAACACATAAACCCACGCTTGTTCAGTAAGACCTAATTTCAACTCTGAATCTGCAAGTTGTTTCAGGGTGTCTATTGTGGCTGCGTACATAGGAATGGTAAGGAAAGATACAAGGTTGCTATTGTATGCGGTAATTAGTAGCAATGAAGCAAAGTGAAGCCATACCATTATGATTCTAATTGCAGTACTGTACGGTACGCTACTACCAACTACGATATTGACTGAACGTAAAAGGGAGTAACTATAGTACAGATATGGATTGTCATCATCAAAGACATTGAAATTTTGGTAGAGTAAAGAAAAACCATAAAATAGAACAGAACTGCTGAGAAGATGTCCTGCAACTGTACACCACACTTCTTCACTTAGAGGAGTGAAGACTGCACCCATGTGAACTTTACATTTTGGTCCTGGCGTGAGGAACATCAACGTAGAATGCGTATAAGGGATAGAGATGTCTAAATACGTTGCACTATTATCGCTGATGTATCCACTTGGTATGCCAAATTGAAAATCTCCACTTGTGAACATTCCGAAGTAAGATTTATCCAACACATTATCCGATGAACTTATCCACTGGATATCGGAGATTGTGAATTCATTAGTAAAGTTCTGTCTCTTTGAAAATTCAGCAAGAATTCTGTAATCTGATCCATCTGTAGGATCCCCTTCGTTAACTATCGTGTACAGACCATACGGGAGAACTACTGTTTTAATAACTTTACCACTTAAACTAAGGGACACTTTTTCTAGTCTAACTTCACTTACGAACTCCTCACCATCCCAAGTATTTATGACCGCGAATTTTTTTGGTTCTAAATTATCACCCAATACCGCAGTCATCAAGTTATAAGATGTGGGTAAATGAACAGTTTTGTTTCTCACTGGAACAATTGCGTATATGTACGGAAAGAATTTCATCCATTTGTTCGTGACTAAATTGTTTAAGTCTTTTGTCGACTCCTGATACAGGAAGAAATATCTTGATTTCTGCCTTTGTGTTGCATTGATTGTTGCCTCGTTGATAGAAAGGAACGTTTTCGAAACATTTGATGGAGATAAAATAAACACACGACACCCGTTATCCATAACTTTCAGAAATTGATCGTACAATGTTGCCGATGATTCTGTTTGGTGAATGATCGGAATATGGTAATGCCCAATTGAATTACTTATGCTCTCGTGAATTTCGTCTGAGGTATGATCGGTGAAGAGACAGGATTCATGCGGAAGGTTCTGTGTTAAAAGTTCCCCGTAGAGTTTGCCTAGACTTCGTTTGTCTGCGTGAAAGTTCTTGTAGTGCAATCCTGCTACTTGAAACACCAAACATGTTGCTATTAATACAGACCACATTACTCCTTCACTATGAATCCTAAAATAGATAAGAAAAGGTTTTTTGCAGTTCATATTCGTGTATGTGGAATTTGCTGTCAGTATATTCAATATCAGTAGAAAGCAGTTAATTCACATTATTTATAACTAAAATCTACTACATGTATTCGCGAAAGCAAAAACTTCAAACGTTACTTGAGAACTTCGACTTTGATGTCCACAGTATTGCATTTCACCTTTCATATGCAGCCATCATTGATCGGAATTTTTGACTGTATCTTCTGTAGAAGCAAATTAGTAAATGGAAAATGTTCTGGAATCCTAAATTTAGGAATATATAAAACGTTCATACTATCTTTATATGGGCTGTATAATGATGCTATAATGTTGACCAAGACTTGTAGATTCGTGATAATAATGCAGAAATTTATTCAATTATTATTCTTTATATATTCTTGTACAGAGCTGGTGATTTTCGAAGCAGTGTGTTAGCATTTGGGCAGCTTTGTTGGCTGATATGTGCTACAAGATTTTCCCTAATTTGCATTTTCGTAGATCATTGACAAGTATAGTGCACAATCTACCTGCAATTCAAGTAATATTATGTCATTTTGAAATTACTACTGAAAATACAACGAAATCCTTGAAGTGACTTTAT
This sequence comes from Lepisma saccharinum, assembly GCF_977018435.1. Taxonomy (NCBI): domain Eukaryota; kingdom Metazoa; phylum Arthropoda; class Insecta; order Zygentoma; family Lepismatidae; genus Lepisma; species Lepisma saccharinum. The sequence goes on from NC_139229.1 coordinate 129,894,332, forward strand.
TTAGAAGTTCAACATTAACATGTACGATTATGTATTCCAAAAGGATATTTAATAATATTTCTCTATCCACTAAATGCACGATAAACAGGGTACAAGTTAGAATGAGATCAAATGCTTGCACAGTATTTCGTTAGATTTTTAAGTACACACTTGTCATTAATTTCATTTGACTTCCTTGCATGCCACTATGCGCTCTGTACATAGGCGTGCGCAGACCCTCTGATTAGGAGGAGAACAAAGGCTTCATGAAAGTTCAATCGGAGAAAGGGAATCTTGTTTCATATCTCTTTCTTTTTGCGCTGATGTCAACGAAACGGGAGGGTATGCAGTGTGTGTCCGTCCTGCCATAAATAACTGTATTAGAAGAATTGATGCTTCAGTGGTTGTAACTACCGTTCTTTGTCCGCCTCCTTTATTTTCCATCTCTGTAGTTCATAGACTAATGTACATATGAACATAGTTTCATACAGCAGATTCAAAACAACAGTGACTGTCATTAGGTGGCGTGGAAGGGGCAGCTCCTCATTTTTTGCCACTTTTTGCCCCTGCACTATATGGCCTCTTAATGCAAACCCTTTTCTACCAAGAAAAATTAAACATGCCTCCCCCGCCCCCGGTTCTAGCACCCAATCAACGCTAATGATTTCCAAACAATGTATTCATATGTGTGCAATTTATTCTGCAAATACTAAGAGGTAACATAGCTATTGAATAAAGTGTGAGGGAGTGTTAAGAGGGTCATTCCATGTCAAATCAATCTATAGCTCCCCTGTGCAATACACCGCGCCATGAAGGCGTATAGGGGTGTGGGGTTAGGGCCCCACACTTCCTTGATCACGGCCGAAGGTGGGGGTGATGTGATCGGCACCACGCCCCTATGGCCGCCTTTAACCCCCAGAGTTTCCTCGAGGTACCCACTTAAAAAGACGCTGGGTGGGCGCCGGAGCCGTTTGAACAGGTGGAAAAAAAATCCCACTTCTCCCCCGCCGGGGATCGAACTTGGGTCTCTCGCATGGTAGTCAGTCATGAAACCTTTATGATTCATATTTTTAGATTTTTGTTTATACATTGTAGCAATCAAGAGGACAAAAGCTACCAAATTTCAGCTTTTTCGGCTCTTAGTTTTTGAATTATTGACTTTCAAAAAAAGCAAAGATATGTTCTGAAAATATCAATTGGCTATTTATGTGCAAAATTTCATAATGGGACGGCAATTGGTTCGTATGAAAATTTGTTTTTGTATTGTAATGTGTGTGAAATTTCCGAAATTTGACTTCCATGTTAAAACCATAAGTTAAGTTGAGTGGTTGATGTTGAAATCTTCGCATTGGTCTACTTTATAAATTTGTAACAAGTAATATGAAAATATAATTTCATCACTTTTAATATCTGGTAATCGAATTATATACAGGGTGTCCCATGTAACTTTACAAATCGAAATATCGCGAGAAATATGCATCGAACGAAAAAATGTTCCATATGAAAGTATAGTAATACTGTGGGGGCAAGTCACCCACGCTACAATGAATCCATGGAGCATGGGGCAACTTTGAAATGTTAATAGGGAACCCCTATTTTTTATTGCACATTTGAATTCGACGTCCAAAAATAAGTAGGTCTTGTCCGACAAATTTTGTTCCATTCGTGATAGATAGATGGAGCCGTCCGTTCACCTCTCACCATCGGTGGCTTGTTTTGGTTGAGTCCCCTCGCCTCTCACCATCGGGGTGCTATACAATTATTCCATGCAGCACTCAAAATGATGTCCTCGATCTTCAATGCATTTGTTGATCCGTTGTTCATATGATTGAACATAACGCAAAAGTGTATCTGCATCAATGTGTGCGCAAGCATTTCTTATCCGTTCGATCATGTTTGCGCGGGTTGTTGGCACATCTTGATAAACACGTTCTTTCAGATATCCCCACAAAAAGAAATCTGGCGACGTAAGGTCTGGCGATCTGGCAGGCCAATGCACCGGACCGCCTCTATTGCACTGTTGCATTATGTGCTCGACAACCGTCATGTTGGAACCACATGAGCTTTCGCAGTGCAAGGTTTACGTCGTCAAAGCAATGTCGGTAATTTCTCATGCAAAAACGTTCGATATTTGTGCCTGTCTAAAGTACCGTCAGAAACATAGGGACCAATCAGTTTGTCGCCTATGATTCCACACCACAATTAACCGATCAAGGACGTTGACGGTCAACTTCACGCAACCAATGTGGGTTTTCCACACTCCAATAATGCATATTGTGACGATTAACCTAACTGTTGTTTGTGAAGGTTGACTCGTCGGAGAAAACTACTCTACGAAAGAACTGCTGGTCGACTAGTATTTGTTCGCGTGCCCATTCATAAAACACCACTCCATTGTGAAAATCGTCGCCATGAAGTTCCTGATGCATGGACACGTGATATTGATTAAATTTGTGACGTTTCAATATTCTCCAAACACTATTGCGAGAAATTCCTGACTACGATGATATTACTTTCGTACTCGTCTGTGGATTTTTAGCCACCGCGGCTAAGACTGCAATTTGATTATGCTCTCCAGTGGCAGTTGCTCTACGAACCCTTTCCTTAGGTTGTACACTTTTTTCGGCAAAAAACTGTTTGGCAACTCGAACAAACGAAGAACGCGATCGTAGCCTGAAAGGAAAACGTTCTGTATAAAGGGTAACAGCATCGTTGATGTTTCTTCTGCATTTGCCATAAACAAGGATCATTTCAATATTTTCTTCTACGGATAAATAATCCACGATGTTGCATACCCCACTTAACTGTGTCGTCGGTCACACTGTACTTACAATCACCGACTACTGAGAGCGTGAGCACAATGCTTCTAGGCCACACTATCCCTCCTCACACAATTACCAGCCACAGCATTTGCGAGACACAACCAACACGTTGCTCTTACGGCGTCATCTATCTATCACGAATGGAACAAAATGTGTCGGACAAAACCTACGTAGTTTTGGACGTCGAATTCGAATGTGAAATATAAAAATAGGGGTTCCCTTTTAACATTTCAAAGTTGCCCCATCCCCCCGGGGTTGGTGGGGTGGGTTCATTGTAGAGTGAATGACTTGCCCTCACGATACTATTATACTTTCATATGGAACATTTTTTCGTTCGATGCATATTTCTTGCGATATTTCGATTTGTCAAGTTACATGGGACACCCTATATATATATAGGGTGTCTCATTTAACATTGCGACCTGAAATATTTTGTGAACAACAACGAATATTGAAAAGCTGCTTTCGCAGATATATAGGTATGAGAGGGGCTCATGAAATTAGTGGACACAATACGTTCAACTACGTAAGGAAGTACGATTTTCATCACAAACTTAGGTTTTCTTTAATGGAAACCCCATTTTATCTTTATCTGGCCGCGGTGGCTCAGTCGGTAACGCGTCTGACTACCATGCTAAAGGTCCCGGGTTCGATCCCCGGCCGGTTCAAATCCGGGAACTTTTCTAACGGTGGAAGCGGCCCCGGCGCCTACCCAGCGTCGAATAAAATGGGTACCTGGGGGAAACCCTGGGGGGTAAAGGCGGTCAGGGGCGTGATGCTGATCACATCACCCCCACTCACGACCGGATCAAGAAAGTGTGGGGCGTTACCCCCACACCCCCTATACGCCTTAATGGCGTGGTGCTATGCACGGGGGAGCACTTTACCTTTACCTTTTACCATTTTATCTTCAGCTCATTTGAAAGTACGAAAAAAATCATTAACAATTGTTACATTGTAATACGTCAAGTAGTTCTCAAATAATTGTAACCTGAAGTTGAGCGTGAAGGCGCATCCTTCACTGTGCCTGTCGGCAGAACAGAGCGCAAATGCCGTCGCACTACAGCCTGCACACATGTGCTGCATTTTTCCTACACTCGCCACAGATAAGTATCATCTCGGCCTTTTCAGAGTCTGCAAACACTATTTTCTCAGCAACAGTTCTGACGTACGTACACTATCACAAATATCTTGTTCATTAGTGCACTTTGTTACGCCCTTGCTTTATTTGATTAATTTGATAAATCAATTTGAAGGAAAAAATGTATAAGTTGCAACGTTTCAAAGTTGAAAACGTAAAGCTTTGTCATGACCAAACGAGAAGAGTTGATTGTTCCAATGTACTAACAATTATGAAATATGAAATAACTGAACGCCAATTAGAAATTAGAAAGATGTTAATGCACTAACATTTATGTATGTAACTGATGGCGGAATGTTTAAAATTTATATTTTTTTAATTAATAGTTATTTGTTAACTCAGAAAGATGTATCAGAACCTTGTAGATAATTTCTCGAAGCTTACTTATGTACAAACTACACATTTTATTGTAACCGCAGTTGTTGGAACGTAAGAACTTTCCTAAGCACAATGCATAGTATGCAGAAGAGTAACATGTTTGTTACGATACACGAATGGCGTCAAAAGGGAGATATGTATGTTACGATACACGAATCAACTTGGGAGAATGTTTCCTTCAAGCGTTAACTTCAGGTTACAATTACTTGAGAACTACTTCACGTATTTCAATGTAAGAAACGCCATTCTTAATAATTTTTTCCGTACTTTCAAATGAGCTGAAAATAAAATGGTGTTTCCATTACAACGAACTAAGTTTGTGTTGAAAATTGTACTTCCTTACGTAGTTGAACGTATTGTGCCCGCTAATTTCATGAGCCCCTCTCATACGTATATATCTGCGAAATCATTTTTTCAATATTTGTTGTTCTTCACGAAATATTTCAGGTCGCAATGCTAGATGAGACACCCTGTATATATATATACTGTAGAGTCTCGCTTATCCGACATAAACGGGCCGGCAGAACGTCGGATAAGCAAAAATGTCGGATAATAGGGAGGTGTTACGAAAAATCCAATTAAAGTCG